>NC_056736.1:784233807-784308807 GCF_019279795.1 Protopterus annectens | reverse complement strand
CTCAAAGCTTTATAACATTTTTTCAGTATTATTGGTAACCTCTACTGCAATTATCACGGCATATCTTTTTACAGTCATAATACATTTCTTCACAGCATTCCTAATGTCTCATATTCTGAATCCACCAAGAAAGTAATTGTAATTCTAGGCAGCATATTCCTTACCCCTCAACATGGAATCACCTACTACCAACATTTGTGAACCAGTTCATTTGTGTGGATTACCCTGTTGATCTTAAGGTAGATCCACTGATATTTTCAAAAGGAGAGTTTAAGAATACTTACAGCTAAATGATGAATTAAATTCAAAAATACTCCCAGCTAAAAAAAATCAATCATTTTTTGCTGACCTTGTTGAGAAATTAAAATAGAACTTTAGTTTTTTTAAAGCCCATTTGAGTGATTTGTCTGTTAAGAGAGTTCCTCAGAAAGTAGAATTAAAACAATATTTTTTCACATATTTAAGAATAACATCTTATAGTGACTTAAATGCAAATTACTAGTTCTTTCCTTACAACACTTTTGATTTGACCATAGAGGGAAGCCCTAGGTCTTGGATGTCCAGTCTAAAAACTTGGTGCCACATCCATTTTTACATATGGAGACTAAGCAGAAAGTGTCTGTCAATTAGATGGCTAGGGCAATCTGCATGTAAACATGTGAGGAGTAGGCAAAATTTCTGTTTGGGTCCAGTAGGGGCCTCCTGATATTGTCTTATACAAAGAACCCATTGTGCAGTTGTGAATAAAATTCATCTACATGACCATCAGTAGTAAAAACAAGAAGAGAGCGTATGTACATAATTCAGTCTTACTTGAAAAACCTAATATAGAAGATTATCTTTTAAACTCAAACTAGAAATTGCGAACCTGTTAAACTGAACTATTTTTTTGCTTGTTTATTCACTTGCTGAAATTGAGATTCTTATTTCACACAATACTCCACCCCTCCAAATAAATGTATTTATTTATTTCCAGTTTGACGACCGGGGAGGTCCACTGGGCTCAAAGAGTCTGTTTTCAGTGGAGGCCAGGGGAGAAAAACTCCAATAATACATAGTACAAGCTCCATAATATGAACTACAGTACATACTGGAAACAGAAACAAACTAAGCAAATTTTACATACAAAATAGCAAAAACTAAACAAAAGTTAAAACAGCAGTTTGGAGAAGGACGTAAAGCATATTTACATGTTTAGTGGTTGAGAACAGTAGTACAAGGTTAAATTAATACAGAGGTTTAAATCATCTGGGAATGATATAGAAGTAGCATTAGCATGAATGAGTTCTTTATGCATGAATATTAGCATGAGTTAAATGAATACGGAGGTTTAAATCCTCTGAGACTGGTATAGAGGTAGCATTAGCATGAAGTCAGTATGTAGTGTTAATCAATAGTGTGTAAGGAAGAGCAAACTTTGTGTGTTATAAAGTATTTATGTATTAAGCAGGTTAGGTAGGTGGAGTGCAATTGCATTTCCATTTTTGGGACAGGTAAGAATCCAGCTGGGTTTTGAAGTTTTCAGAGTTCTCAGAAATTCTTAGAGATGGAGGGAGAGAATTCCATTTTTTGGCAACGGATAAAAGATAGGAGAAGCTGACCAGTGGGACCGTTTGGTTTATAACAGAGATTAGATTTTGGTGGATAGATCTTAGAGTTCTGTTTAAGGTGTATAATGATAAGATGTTTGTTAGTGCTGGGCATATAGTTGGTTTGAAAATAAGCTTGTGAGTGGTGATGAGTTGGAGGTAGTCAAGGTAGTTTGGGAGTTCTAGCCATTGCAGCTGGTCGAGAGGTTTACAGTGCTGAGTGGAGTATTTGGAAGTGGTGCGAACTTTGAGATTTTATTGTAACAGGATTCTAGTTTAGAAGAGCTGGAGGAAGACAGGTTGGTTAGTAGGGGAGCACCATACATCAGTGATGGTATTAAGAAGGTAGTGGTGAAGGTCTGTCTTGTTGAGGGGGAGAAGTGGGAGTTTCTGTACAGCATGGCAGGTTTCTGATGGGTTTTCTTTATATTTAGCTGAATATGGGTATTAAATTTTAGGTGTTTGTCAATAGTAACTCCAAGAAGTTTAGCAAAAGGAACAACTTCTATTCTGGAGTTGGCAAGGCTTGTAATCTTGAAAGAGATTTTGACTAGGTGGATAGATTTTGAGGGAGAGAATAGAAGGATCTTTGATTTGTTGGCATTCAAAGAGAGGTGATTTTGGAGCATCCAGTTCTCAATAGTTGAGAATGCAGTTTGAGTTTTTGTTTGGAGCTCAGGGAGGTTTGATGCAGAGCAAACTAAAGTTGAGTCATCTGCATATTGTACTATTTTAGTGTTAGGAATAGCTGCATGGAAATCATTAATGAAGATATTGAAGAGCATAGGGCCACAAATGAATCCCTGGGGTACCCCGGTTGGGGTGGGAAGGAAGACTGAGGTGCCAGTCTTCCATTTTATTGCCTGAGATCTGTCAGAGAGGTAGCTGCTGAACCAGGTAATGGTGTTTTGTGAGAGGTTAAGATTGGAAAGGTGGTGAAGAAGGTGGGTATGGTAGACTGTGTCGAAAGCCTTGGATACAAGTTCTCCAGAGTCACGGGCATGGTTTATGATGTCTAGAAAAGAGAGAAGAGCTGTTATTGTGCTATGGCCAGGACAGAACCCATGTTGTGTTGGGGTAAGGAGTTGGTTATGTGTAATGAATGGCATGAGGTGGAGGTGCATGCATTTCTCAGGAATTTTTGAAACAGGGGAGAGAATCGCTATGGGTCGGAAGTTGGAGATGTTATTATTTTTGCCTCCTTTATGGAGGGGTAGGATAAAGACTGCACACCACAGTTTTGGGACATATGATTCTTGTATGGATCTGTTGATGAGTATGCTAATGGGGATGGTGATGCTGTCTGCTGCAATTCTTAAAAAGAGTGAGGAGATATTGTCAGGGGCATTGGAGCAAGGCTTAAGCTTATAGAGAATTTTTTTTTTATATATGAGGTGGGGATGGGTTTGAGGTGGAATATGGGAGGTGAGTTTTTGGATGGAAGGTTGGGCGGATGGTTTGATTTGGGAGGAGGTGTTGTTTGGGAATGTTTTAGTGAGTTCTGCTATAGAGTTAGTAAAGAAGGAGTTGAACAAAGTAGCTATTTCTGGGTCAGATTTACTAGTGTCAGGGCAAGGGTTATTTTTGGTGCCTGGGTTGAGAAGTGAATTGATGGATTTCCAAAATTATTTGGGGTTAGTGGAGTGGTTATACTGGAGTTTGATATAGTATGCTTTTTTTTCTTGTATGATATGCTTTTTGGCTAAGTTGCGGAGTTGTTTATATTTAAGAAGGGTGTCAGGGTGCCTATTATGATGGTAGAGTTTCTAGGTCTTGTCCCTTTGTTGCATGAGTGTTTTGGTATCTTTACTAAGCCAAGGGGTGGAATTGGTTTTTATACGTTTTATTCTTGGAGGGGCTTGGGAGTTAAGAGTGTCTAAGAAGGTTGAGTTGAAGAATTCAACAGCAGTGTCCAGAGGTAGAGTTTTTAAAGTGTCCCAATTTATCAGTTTAAGAGAACTGGAAAAAGTTGTAGGGTTAAAGTTGTTGAGATACCGAGTATGGATATATTGGTGTAGATGAGGAGAAGAGGGCTTGCTCTATGGATGAAGGCTGGTAAGTGATCACTGATAGAGTCTGGTAAGGTGCCAGTGTGGAAGATTTTGTTTGGGTGGGAAACAAGGATCCAGTCCAGTATAGAGCCTGGGGGGTTATTTTTATTAGGTCTGGTTATAGCATTTGTGAGTTGAGTGAAATTACACAGATTGATTGAAATGGTGGGATTATTGGCAGTAATTTTGTTCCAGTCAATGTTCACATCTCCTAGGATGTATGTCTCAAGCTTGATATTATATGAGGCCCATAGAATAATTTCCTCAAGTGTGTTAATGTTGATTCCAGATGGATATAGAGGGCTATAACACAAATGCTTTTCTGATTATTTAGTTTGAGATTTCCTATGACTAGTTCAGCGATGTTGAACTGTGAAATAGGATTTTGGCAGGGAGTGATGGAGAGCAGGCTAGAGTAGATTAAGGCTACTCCTCCACTCTTCTTTTTTAGGTGGTCTTGTCTAAGTACTTGAAACTCAGGGGTAGTATTTCAGAGTCTGAAATGTTGGGTTTTAGCCATGTCTCACAACAATGAGCAGTTGCTTTTACAGAACTGTTCAGTTGTGATGTATCAGGCTAAGTAACTTTCCACATTCATAGTTCTAATCAAAATAAGCATGCATTAAAAAGCCAGTGTTAAACAAATCAAATTATTGTTAATACATAGTTATATTCAATATCTATGAATTTCAAAGAGATTTTGGTTAGCTAATCAATGCAGCTGCAAGAAAAAGCATTTGTATTTGTAGATGGAGAGCAGTTATCTAGGTGGTCTAACTCTTTGGACTGGGCCTCTATAACTGAAGGGCTAACAGCCAGAGAATTCAGTTATCTTACTAATGGTGGGGTGTTGTAAGCCTCATTCTTTGGACCAGTGTTGGGGATCTGGAGATGGAGGTTAGAGTTCCAGCGACTGAGGAATTTCATTTACAGGCCAGCATAATTTATATGTTTAGAAGAACAGTAGACTGGTTGTCTGATTAAACATAAACAAATATAATAAATTGTTGAAGATGATAAAGGAATTAACAGTCTCAGTGCAAGGAATGTAAAAATACATAAACATAAATATAGAAAGTCTGAACTCCTGTAAAGTCTGATCTCCTTTGAGAACCTTGGATGAGTTGGTCACTAGTCCTAATGAATAAACGTGAAAGTGCTTTTGCTGTAATAGCTTTTTCAGATCCACTTAATGTTAGTAAAATATATCAGTTATCAGAAAACAGGGCAAAGGATATGTGTAGAACTATAGAAGAGAAAGGGGGGTTAAAGAGAAAAGGTTATGAATATGGATGGCAAAAGTATAGAACACCTAGAGTGTTTCAAGAACTATGACAAACAGAAGCCAAATACACTTACAACCAAATAAAATTCCAATAAAAACTAAAATAAAATTATTATTATTATTATTATTATTATTATTATTATTAATAATAATAACAACGATAATAGTATTATGAAATGGTGTTTAGAGAGACACTTTAAAGTAAGAAATCAAAGTGAAACCTGTCAAGGTATAAGTTTAAAAGCTGTGAAATTCAAAAAACATGCTATTAAAATGATATCCCTTATGAGTACAGGACATCCTGTTTGGTATAAAACAGAAACAAACTTAACAAAAAATTAAGAACAGTATGACGATTATAAACATTAGATACATGTAGTGCATAGGACAAAGTGAGAAGAATAGTGGTTTAATTTTCCTGCAAAAATGAGAAGTATTCAGATTCTTAGTTTAATGGCGCAAAAATGGAGTCAAATGTGATCAGTCTCGATTCTAATAAAACATTTTATGTTTTAAAGACATAGCATGCTCTTAAGGTATACCAATGTGTTTAGGATCGGGGTGGTAGGCATTAAATCTCACTTGCCATCAAGATGCCGCTTCTCTACCTTTGCAAGTTAACTGCATCAACTATGGGAAGTACCAACAGTTTCAGTACAGTGTGTTTTTTTGTAATTCTGAGTTTAATGTCTGAGAGATGGTAGCTGATTCTGATTTGTCTTCTCTGATGCAGGGAATCTCTCATTTGTTTATTGGGAAATCTAATTATTCTTTTCTTGAGGAGCAGTATTTAAGTTGGTTTCAGTTTTGGAATCAATATTATGACTTATGTTGGATGCATCCTCAAGATCTATCCTCCTTCTTGTCATCATTATGAATGCTTGTTTTTATACCAATTTCAACATTACAGTAGGTAGGGCTGCTAAGGTATTTTTTAAGTGGCTCACTTGCAGCCAAAACAACCTCATCTGATAACAGTGGAATGGCTTCTTCAGAGCAGTGACAATTTGGATCAGATTAAGGATATTATTATCATTCTGGCTTCCCTCTTCTTTCAGAGTATTGTGCAACATTAAAATAAGTTTATGATTCTTTTTAATTAATAATTTTAAATGCTGGTTAAAGCTTAGGATATGTTTCTTCGTCTTGTGCCTGTAAGCTGATGTTATTGCAGTTTACTGGTTTGTGTTCAGAGGGCTTTCTGTATCATACACATATTGATTTCACTGAATGCCATTCTTCTGTAACGTCACCATATATTTTGCATAATGAAAGATGAGTTAAATATCCACTGTCTGCCAAGTCTGTAAGACATTATTTATCCATTTCCTGCATATTGCTATACTTTTTTAATTTCCTGGATAAAATTTGTGCCTCCGCTATAGATAGTGAACTTATCTTTGATGTTGCAAACACTGCACTGTTAAGTAATATAAATTTACTGTTATCTTGAAACCATAAGAACATTTCCTTATCATAGAGTTTAGGTATTATAGCAAACTTAGCATTCTTTAAGAAACCACTGTCAGTTTAACCCCCAGCCCCTATTGCTGGACATGTTGAACATGTAGAGAAACCTAAAGTGCATGTTTGCATCTTCGTATCACCACTACCAAAATGGCTGCTCTGTGCTTGTGATTACTCACTTTATTAACTTCATTTATGCAAACCATCGCTTAAAGTTCTACAGATAAAAAAAAAAAAAGTAAGTCAAACACTATTGACCTTCTCAGGATACCTCTTCTTTATACACAGTATTAGTTTTTGATTCCCATTGACCTTGAGTTGGCAGCATGATAAATATGAATGCTGTAATTGTTATTAGGTGTTTTCTTGTCTTCTAATACATTCATAGGTGATTACTAGACTAATGACTACAAAGCCCTTGTTAAGCCTAACTATGCAGCCCACATCTCTGACAAGCCTTTGATTGTACCCTTGATAAGTAAAACAAAAAAATGGCAAGTCAGATTATTTATTTATTTATTTATTTATTTATTTATATTTGTTGACCGGGAGTGTCCAACTGGACGTAGGTCCATTTTCAGCGGAGGCCCGGGGAGAAAAGCTCCACAGTTAAAATAAACAGACAGTAGTTACATTGGATTACATAGCGATTAACAATTTACATAGTAATTACTTACAACATATTTACAGATGAAGAACATAGTACATCAGTAGACAACTAGAATCTTTATCTGTGAAGTACATAACAGATTTTAGCAAATGTTAAAATAAGAAGTTCCTGCTATATAAGTACTAGGCTTATGAGCATCTGAGCTTGCTATAATCAAGGTAGTTAGTGGAGTGGAAAGAAAGGTAGTGGTTGGATGGGGTGGGTGATATTAGAGTGGGAGTTGCAAGGGCATAGCCAGCATGTTTTTAGGTGCGCTTTTAGTAAAGTTTTGAAGTGGGTGCATGATGGTACGGAGGTAATTGTGGGTGGGAGGGAGTTCCATAATTTGGCTATGGTGCAAGAGAATAGTAAAATAGAACAGATAAATAAAAAATAACAAATAAATAAATAAATAAAAATAACAAATAAAAAACAGATACTGATAAAAACAAAATCTTTGAGTCTACTAGTCATGTTGCTGGGTTTTTTTTTGTACCCTTGATAAGTGTACGCAGGGGCCCTGGGGATGGACCATTTACAGGCTGCCTGTGTCCATTAGAGGCATAAGTGGCAAACCAGGGAAGAATGTCCTGTTCTCCATTCAATTGTCCAAGTTACACTTGAATTGAGTTAGGGAGGAACTTTGCTTCACATGGATGGAGAGCCTGTTCCAGGGAAGGGATAGCCTTTGGGATACATACCTGTCTCTCCAGCAGGTCCTATTTATAGTAAAGGCAAGAGTTAAGTATTTAGAATGGGTAATTCTGCTTCTGTTTGTTTTGTGGATATGCAGGAGGTCCATTAGAGTGGGGTCTGACAATGCCTTGTATGCCAGGCATAAATCTCCCTTCATGAGCCTATAGGAGACAGAATATAGAGAAAGGGCTTTGAGGCAGTCTGCACAGGAGACATTACTCATGCTGTGTATTCATTTAGTGAGGAGCCTTGGTGGATATTGCAATTGTTGGATATGCCTTGTTAGGTACATACCAAAGGGGGCATTGTATTCAATGATGGGTCTAATGACTACTGAATACAGTGGAACAATGACTTCCCTGGACCTTGATGCCCTACCTTTGTTTACAAGTTGCACAACATAGAATGATTTCTTCACTGTTGTAGGCACATGATGGTCAAATGCTAGATTACTATCTATGTGTGTCCATAAGTCAATGACTACTGGGTCAGCCTTTAGAGGTGTGTTATCAATATGATAGTTACCAGGGATGAATGACTTCCCAAAGGATACTATTGTGCATTTCTTGGCATTTAGTTTTAGTCCATGACTCTGGCACCAGTTGTTTTTTCTGTGTCAGCCCTTCCTGTAGAAAATTTGTATTGGTCAGCAATGCAATGACAGCTCCTAATTTGCAATCATCTGCAAGTTTAGTCAGCCAGTGGCCATTGACGTTGACCTTTACTTCGGAGAAGTAAATGCCAAAAAGAACTGGTCCTGGAACCGATCTCTGAGGGACCCCACTTGAGACTGACCTCTTTGTATAGGTGGACTCCCTAATTCTAACTTTGTGGGTCCTGTCTGTGATATACACTGGATGACATAAGGATTTGTACCTAACCTTTTATGTTTGTCAATAATGCCTGAGTAGGGGATTGTGTCAAATGCCTTAGCCAGGTGAAGGTATGCAGTGTGAACCATTTTGCACTTATCCATTGCTGTGGCGACCTTCTTAAAGAGATTCACCAGTTTGAGTAGGCATGACCTGCCCTTGATAAAACCAAATTGGGCTGAGTCCAGTTTGAGGAGGTTTCCTATGTCATTTTTGATCATGTCCATGATAATTCTTTTAATGGCTTTGCATATGACACTAGTGAGACTTAGGAGTCTGTAGTTTCCAGGTTCTGTAGATGGCCCAGCTTTGTGCAGACAGACGGCTGTTGCTGTTCTCCATTTATGAAGCACAAAGCCTGTTTGAAAGCCACTGTTAAATAGTAATTCCAGAGGGTCTGATAGATCATGCTTCATGTTATTTAGAAGGTATCCTGTGATATTGTCTGTGCCCATTGATGCAGTGTTTTTGGCCTTATAGAGAGCATTAAGGATCTGTTTCCTAGTGATTGCAGGCGGAGTTATATTTGATGGTATTTCCAGATTGAAGGTTGATCAGGAGAGAGGGGTAAAGTTTGAGTTGAAGTTCTCTCTTTTGGCTTAGTAAAGGTTGCTCCATTTACAGTGAGCTCTCCACACACTTGTGTACTGCCTTTGAGGTTGTGGACATAACTAAAGAATGCCTTGTGATTGTCATTGGCCTGGGAGGCCAAATTTACCTCAAATGTGATTTTGGAAGACATTATTTGTCCTCTGAGTTGTTTGTTTTGTCTGATGAGATGCTCTTATCCTTCTGGGTGCTGCACCTCCTAACTGTTGCCATGATCTTCCTTCTATTATACAGCCTATTGATTTTGTGATTCCACCAGGGTGGCTTGTTTTTTGAGTTAGCTCTGTACTTCCTCCTGGTGGGTACTGTTGCCTCTATACAGCTATTAACATGCTAGTACAGGGTTTCTGTGAACAGTTCTGTGTAGACAGCAGTGCTCTCAGTTTTTATGAGGGCCTGTAATTTTGCAGGCTATCACTTAATAGTAGAATACCTCTTTTCTGGGTAGAGATCAGCCAGTATAAGTGGACTTCTTATAGTCTATATAATGGTTGTGAGAGTTATGCTGGACTTGGTTACTTTATCTTGTCTCTTTCACCGGACAAAGTGTAAGCTCAGTATTGATGCCACATTTTGCAACCTTAGGAGAACCCTGAATATAAATGGAGATATATATAGTCCTCTTTGACACTAAGCTTAGGTTTGATGGCTACAACACTGTTTGCCAAGCTGAGAACTTAAAAAAAAGGCAACACTTCTACCTAGAAAGATCTCTGTTGCATTTTCTTTACAATGCAATCTCTTCTGAGTGGTCAACAGTTTTATAATCCGGACTGTTAGTTCATACATAAAGAAGAATGTGAACAGTCCACTAAGTTGTCCTTGAGTACAGCTTCTCCTTCCATGATAGGCTCAGAGTACTACTGTCTTTGATTTCAGGTGTGCACATTACTACCTGAGGTTTGGACTCACTTCCAACAACACTGCCTATTGAATGCCTTGATATGGTAGGTCCAATCATTCATAAAAATACCCTTTGTCCTTTATGTTATGGGACCTTTCCATCTCCATTAAAGATGGCATTATGTGAACACTATCTCAATGAAGTGTATGTTAAATCCAGATGATTCACAGGCCCTCTAAACCTTGTCCTGATTCAGTCTTGAACAGAAGCAAACCCTTGTCCATGCAAGCCCAACACCCTCATTTCTCCTGAAATTTCAGGCAGCAACTTAGATAAGCCATAAATGGTCACCCTCTACACCTCTCAACTTTCTGTTATCTTCATAGAACATCTCAGACTGTGTTCATATTTTCCCCTCTCCGTTGTAAAAGTTGTGATATTCTGGTAAATCACTGAGAATAATGCCAGACATTAGAGTTTCATACTTCTTATTGACTGGACAATATATATTGCTGAAAATCTGTTGTTTTATTAACTTTTTAAGTGAATTACAGTTGTTGTTTGTCTTTCTGCTTTTTCCCGATAAGGGGTCGCCACAGCGGAACTCCGGTCCGCTAATGATTGGCAGTAGATTTTTACGAAAAGCTGAGGTGCCAGCTCGACGCCCAACCTTCAACGAAGGCATGCCCATTTACGCACGCATGTCTTTCGAACACTACCCAACCTAATTACAGTAATATTTAAAAGTTGCAATGATTTTGACCCCCCCCCACATTATTTTTTATTTTGCCAGTGGTCTTCTGCTCATAGGTTGAGAGGTATGCCTCACTTAATACAGACAGCATGATAAAGAAATCCAAGTCTTCCTGTTCACACATACACCTAACATACTTGAAATATAAGAATTCTGAGTAAAACAATGCATCCTTAATCTAAAAGCCCATTAAAATGCTTATATTTTCAGTGAAAGACCCAGCATTAATCA
The DNA here is from genome assembly GCF_019279795.1 of Protopterus annectens. NCBI lineage: Eukaryota > Metazoa > Chordata > Ceratodontiformes > Protopteridae > Protopterus > Protopterus annectens. Next base: position 784,297,760 of record NC_056736.1, on the reverse strand, counting down.
GGGAAAGGAACGCTTTTGCTTTTTAAATACATTCTCAGCATCCATTCCTGCACTCAAAACACATATTTAGATGACCATGACCCAAATGGCTGTTCATTAATCTGACAAGTAAAAATAAAATCACATAACCATTATTATAAGCTACTTCTACTCTATTATGCCCCTCATTAAATTCTCAAGACATCTTGAATAATCTATTGAACTTAAAAAATTCCAACATTATCATCTTGGGGGATAACAGCCAGCAGAATCACTTACTGTCTGTCTAGACTGGTGTATCACACTTTATCTATCTATCTATCTATCTATCTATCTATCTATCTATCTATCTATCTATCTATCTATCTATCTGTCTATATACTTTTGTTTAAAAGGAAAATCTGACAGGGATAAAACCATTTTCAACAGAGATTATGGAGGAAAGCTCCACATTTAACACCAGTTTTGAGAACATGATATCCAAAGAAATAAAAAATATTTGGTAGATGTACATATATGAGAGAAAAAATGTTATAATAGATTAGATAAACATTCATAAAGAGAGCATGTACATAGTTTGCATAGGTGCATACAATGTTGATCATTCATTACAGATAGGCACAGGTTTGTACATAGCAGAGGTATAACATTGCAAAATGTTTCTTTTACCCAGTTCAAACTTCAAGCCACTCCAGTGAAACTAAGGCCCCACTAATGAAGACAAGTGCTAATGCTGGTATTATACTTTACCAAGTGTATTTTACTTTCATGTGTTATAACATTGCCCTGAAGTCTAATTTCTAATTTCTAAGGAATAATATCAGGGAATTTACCATCTATATGCATTCCAACCTCACCAAACAGATAAAAATGTACAGAGCAAGGGCATTTCTGCAGAAGGTCTTAGTATAGATAGTATAGTGTAAGGTAAATTGTGAGACTTGCATTACTTACATTGGTGTCAATTACTTTAAGATACAGGAAACAGACCATGTGATATTTCTAAAACCATTTTCAATTAATAATATCTTCAAGGCTTAGTTTGTTTATTATTATTATTATTAGTAGTAGTAGTAGTAGTAATAGTAGTATTAGTATTATTATTGCTATTTATTTATTTTCTCTTGTTTTCACTCTGTACTGTGTGAATAAGCCAAGCTCAGTTGTAATTATGTATTAGAAATGTCTCATATCTTATATATCTTTAGATATAACTATAAATATTAGATGGACTCTCTATCTTTGAAAATGTTTCATATCTTGACTCATGAAGTCATATTCCAAAAGAAAGTTGTGGATAGCACAGCACGCTGAAGGAAGATGTCAGTGCATCACCAGTGGAAAACATTTCATAGAATATGCTAAAACAAGACTAAGTAAGTATCCATTCAGTGTAGAATAATTACAGACTCTTCACATGCCTAACAGATTTCAAAACACAGTGCTTGCCCAACGTCAGTTAAATCTGACAACTTGCTTTGCTGACAATTTTATGAAAGCACTTGGTGGAGACCATATGTACATGATACATCAACAACAATACCTATAAAAAAAAATGCAACTAGCATTTAATGAACTACAGCCGGTTGGGTACTGAAAGCTATAGAGGATGATATGCAAATATGTCCTAGAAGGCAGCCAGCTTGACTCTGAGCTAGGCTACAGTCAAGCCATCTTTCTGATAAGGAAATAGTAGATAGGTACAGACTGGACGGAGAGCTGATGAAGGCTGTGAGCCCCACACATATATGATCATACTCTTTAAGATAACCCAATACCGCTAGAAACAAAAGTTTTCCCAAGTCTAGGTATATTGGTCTCTGGAACATTTCAGTAGCTTATGGGAGGTGCCAGTTGCATCTTCTCACATTTCTTAGCAATGTGCAACAAGGTGGATGATTCCATCCACATCCCATCAACAGTCATGATTTGAAGAACTGCCATGCAACAGTTCTATGCCCTAGTCTGCACCCACATTCAAATTAACCCCCCCCACACACACACACACACACACTGTAACAGATGCAAAAATGTACATAAATAGAAAGGGGTGGCCATCACTCAGTTGTCAGGTGGTGTGCTCAACAGATGGCCTCATTACAATTATCATGTTGACAAACCCTGATAGTGTCCACAATTATGCAATATGGAGGGAAAGCTGCTTTCCAACATGGTGAAATACCTGAAGGACTATTACTCAGTCAGTACTGGACAACATCTATGATGTCATCAGAATCCACCTATGTTAATGTACATGTTATCTTCTTCCCACAAACGGGTGACTGCAGTTATCCACTGGAGCCTTGGCTAATGATGCCAAACAGAGCCTCATCAAACCCTGCTGAGGACAGATACAACAGAGCTCACACTGTGACATACAACACCACTGTGTGTTTGGCATGCTGAAATCAGGATTCAGATGTCTGGACATATCTAGAGGTGCACTGCAATACACACCAGAAAATGACTCACATATGATTACTGTGCATGCCAAGCTATACAGCATGCAAACAGCACAACATGGTTTTTCCATCTGCAGGTGTGGGTGGCCTACCCCTAATAACCGCAGATGTCTGAACATGACAAATCACAGCTGTCAGAGGATTATCAGGAGGCGACAAGGGGGAGGGGAATTGGCATGAGTCATAGAGGATGCAGCCAAATGTCTTAGCTCATGCAACATGGCAGCATCTGACTCACACATTTGAATGATGACAAGCCAGACATACATAAGTACAAAGAGTAAACGGTGATGTTCACATGTTGCCCCAGAATAGAAGCACAGTTCATAAGTAATGGAAATAAACCATTAGCCATTCACATTTAACGTCATACATAACATAAACTTGCAGTATAGCTGTAAGAACATATACAAAACCTTGAAATATCAGTGCAGGAAGACTGTCTGCAAGGTACATCATCAAAGAGCAATGCACAGGCCAATGTCTGGGTGCAGGATGTGTGCACACCAGAATGTGTCACTGGACAGGTAGGATATCAATCTACAGATAAATAGCATGCAGTGCTACCCATAAAACACCCCAAATCACAACTCATTTAGGTCCATGATGTGTATACGAATGTATTAGCAAATATGCATCCAAAAACAGGGGCTGTACACTAACAGTGCTGAATCACACATAGCATTGTGTGATATGTAACAGTGTGTTACTACTCAGTTAAAATCCTATTGCAGCACGGGTAATTACATACATCCCAATGACTGGCCCAAAAATATAAACACAAACAAGCTTTGACAAATGGACATTAAAGTGTGCAAAGTAATAGAGGTGGTGTGGCCATATTCATTAAGGATAGATACACATCCAGATTGGTTAGATAGTATGATTCCCTGAAGAAACTGCAGGTGCTATTGACTGCTTGTAGGGCATCCAGTCAAGCCATTGCCAACTACAGGAGTGATTCTATGAATCAGGACACCCACTGGGTTTAAATGGATCTACTTGAATCTATCAAAACATATCAAAACAAGACAGTTTTGGTTGACTTTAACTCTCTCACAAACTGGGTAGATTACTCATGCTCAAACTCACTTGGCCAGAGTTTAGTCGACTTCCTTAACTTCAGTGCCCTGAACCAGTGGGTTGACATCCACACAAGGGAAGTCAACAAACCAGATTGGGTGCTTACCAATATGGGTGACCACTGAACATCCTCCACTCTGACGTCTTCCCTGATGAGATCTGACCAGAAATTGGTGTCATTCAAAGTAAGTATCACACCTGATCTCCCCCACAGCATATAAAGTAATAAAGTTCAAGAAAGCAGATTATAACCTACTATGGTATGGTAGAAATAGCTTGACTGCACCACCACCCTCAGATGGACCAGGCAACTATGCCAAGTTCTACACCAATGCTTTATGCAAGCAACTGTACAAAATGCATTGAATTATCTGTACCTGACAGGGGCAAAACAAGCTCGTCATGGTACAGCAAACCTGCCTAGATGACAACTGCCATTAGCAGGCTTTTCAATAAGAGGTACACATTGGTGTCTCATATTAGGAGGGAAGAAGCCCCCCTAAAATGATGACAGTCCATCCTTTGCTTAAACAAGCAATTAAGTACTGTTGTAAAGTCCTGCAAAATAAAGTATGGGGCTAAATTAGCATCCTCCATAAAGGACAACCACAAAGCATTGTGCAGTTACATGTGTAAGCTTAAAGGAAAGGCCCACATTGTTGCCAAACTTGTACATAGTGATACCACATATAATGAGCCTGTAGACATAGCTGACCTGTTGGCCAACAGGTTCTGCAACAACTGCATTCCCCAGTCCCCAACACACATACACCATGACATCCTTACAGTGTTTGCCATACCTTGAATCTCTAAAGAGCAGGTACTAAATGGCCTCTCTAAGGTGAGAAACATAGCATCTATTGCACCTTCTAACATCCCAGGCTGTGTCCTACATGGTATCTCACATGGATTACCACCACCATTGGAAGCTCTCTGCAATCATAGTGTAACCACCAGCTGCAGCCCAACTGACTAGAAATCAGCCACTGTTATCCCCTGGCACAGACTTGGGGAGTCACTGGCCATGGGAACTATAGTCCTATTAGCCTGATTAGCCATATCTGTAGGGCCATGGGGCAACTCATCATGGAGCTTATCAATAAAGATATATGCAATCTAAAAACACTTGTCTCTACCCTGTTTGAATTTGTGATAGGGAGATCATGCCTGTTAAACCTTGCGGACATGTATGAGGCATTCACCAATGACGTGAATGAAGGGACATCTGTGCATGCAACCACCCGGACTTAGCCAAGTCATTTGACACTATCTACCACTCAGGCATCATTGACAAATGCACCCAACTAGCCATTAACAGTAATATCATTAGAGGGCTCACTAAATGGATCACTGATAGCATTCATATAGTCAAAATAGGGGTATCCACTTCCAATAGCAGAGCTGTAACTTGATGCTCCACAGGGTTCAGTCATGGGTCCTCTAAGGTTTGGAATCCATGTATCCAACTTACAAATACAAACTGAATGTCTGTGCCTGACAAGGTTTGCTGATGCCTGCAAACTGTGTGCAGTCATAGACTCTTCAAATTACGAGAACATCCTACAAGAGGGTCATGCATGACCAAATGATTGGTGGCAAAATCATGGCATTAAACTCTATGCAAATATATTTACTATCATTCCTTGCAGTACCAGCAATGTCCCTGCTATGTAGCACATCAATAGAAACACCTTAAGTACATACTTGGGGTGTGAGACCTGGGCACACAGGTTTGCACCTTCCTTACCTTAGATCACCATGTCTCTACAGTGTTAAGAAGGGCAATATATCTTGCTCATGTCATAACTGAGGGCACTGTCACCCAAATATGAAGTAGTTATTACCTTCATGTACTACACCAAAAAGGATGCTGCAAAAAAACCAACCACACGAACGAAAGCAGCCACACCAGTCCTGTAACCACCAGGGCAAAAAGCTCACGTTAAGGCACAAAGCTGAAAGCACAAGAAGTTTATTAACGTGCAAACAAATCCAGCAGCAAGCACTACACACATTTTCGTCACCTGAAATAACTTCATCAGATAAAACACTTCCCAAATCACACTGTTTAAATACCCACCCTAACTAATATTAATCAATCAATTAGTTACATCATCACAGTTAATTAAAACTGAAAAAAATTTATTTAAAAGGTGTATTCAATAAAATACTTATAAAATAAACATAGCATATTAAACTACATCCACCATAAATTACCACAAACAAAATTGGATGAGGAGTTGTACACGCAGAAAATGTATATACAAAATATATATACAAAACTTATTTAATATATTGTGCTTTGATTTTAAGATAAGGCACTATAGAGATGGATTCGTTTAGCCCAGGGGTTTTATTAGCTTCCAACAGGATCTGCCAATACGTTTCCCTGTGGGCTAACCTTGCCTCCCAGGGACCACCCCTAATGTCCTTAAGGACAACCTCAATGGCAAAAAACAAAAATTTGGCACCTTCACATATAATAGTATGTTTATATAATGCATTGGTGTTCTTACATTTGGCAATATCATAAATATGTTCATAAATGCGTCTTTTAAATTGCCTTTCAGTTTTGCCGACGTAAAACGCCGGGCAATTTTGACATATTGCCAAATATACTAGTCCACCAGACATGCAGTTATAATAACCCCTTGCCTTTATATCCCTGCATCTACTCTCCAAGTATACATGACTAGCTTGCATAACATGCTTACAAGAAGAACAATGGCCACACTTGAAAGTACCTGTATTAGTTCTAGAATATTGCAAAGGAATATCTTGTTGTTCCAAAGTTCTTTTCATATTTATTCCCCTCCTAAATACAGTTTTAATGTCCCTATCTTTGAAAGTATCCAAGTCAGTCAGGTCCCGAAACATGTCCCATTCCTTTTCAACAATATTTCTAATATGGGTAGCATTCCCACTAAACTCAGTAATAAAGGTAAAACAACCAACATACTGGTCTACCTTGTTCCCTATGGGCCCATGTTCATTACTAGCAGACTTTTTTCCTAAAATGGGACCAAACCTAGATGACCGAGCTATGGTAACCTCTTCTTGCACAGCATTTATCAATTGTGCAGGATAACCCCTTTCCAAAAATAGGGATTTTAGAATGTCACATTCCTTGCAATAGTCCTGATCCAGTGAGGTCATACGGGAAATACGGACATATTGCCCCTTGAGAATCCCCCTTTTCTGGAAATGTGGGTGGGAACTCTGATAGTGCAAATACCCATTGGAGAATGTGGGTTTTCGATAAATACTAGATTTTACCCCATCCCCTTCCTTAGTAAGTGTCACGTCCAGGTAATTAACACTGTTATGGGATATTTGATGAGTAAACTTTAAAAAATTAGTGGTCGTATGTATGTACTCAATAAACTTCCCAATTTCCCCCACCGGACCCATCCAAAAAATACAAATATCATCAAGGAATCTGCAATAATAATTCCAATAATTGGAAAAGGGGCTGTTCATGATATATTTCTTCTCCCATATATACATAATAATGTCCGCGTAAGTAGGTGCACAATTCGCCCCCATGGAAACACCTGTCACCTGGTGAAAATACTCACCAGAAAAGAACACAAAATTGTTCTTTAAAACAAGGCCCAGCAACTCAGTAATAGCATGCACATCATTGTTGGTAATCTGGGGGCATTCCCACAAGGCTTCTTCCAACCATTCAAGACCCAATTCAGTAGGAATAATGGAGAAAAGATCAACAACATCAATGGTTAGAAATACCATGTTTTGTTCAAATAAATGGGGAGAAATACTACGCAAGAAGGCCCATGAGTCCTTAAGAATATATTCCTGCCTACCCCATAACTCTTTCAATCTCCAATCCACATATTTGGATATATTATGGGTCTTAGAACCTTGTGCTGCTACAATGGGTCTTAATGGTGGGTCAAGGGGGTTTTTGTGCACCTTGGGTATCCCGAATATCGGGGGTACCCTTGGATCTGTATTGGAAAGAAAAGTGTAGGTTTGGAAATCAATCACCTCTTGATCTAACAAATCCTGAATGGTTAAATCTATCTTATGGTAGGACACATGGATTTCATTCAGGGAAGCAGAAGTATATTTATCATAATCATGTAAGATATCATACATCTTACCCTGATATACATGACAATCCATTATAACCGTCCCCCCACCTTTGTCTGGTTCCATCACCCTCAAGGTGGGATCACCACTAAGCTGTTCCAGGAGTCCTTTTTCCTGTAATGTTAGATTAGCCTCGAACCGATCCATCCCCAACTCTTTTCTAAACCTGCCCTCGATCCTTTTCTCCAGATTTTTAAGCTGTGGATGTAAGGGAGGATTGAATGTACTAGATTTTTTTAAATAAAAACTAGAAGTCCCAGTAAAACCACCCAACAGGTTTTCCAAGTTGAGCTTACGAATAAACAGCTTTAGGTCTAGAATAGCATGGATTAAATTACTACGTTTTTTGGGGACAAATTTAAAACCCTTGGTAAACAGCTGAAAACAAATATCCGAGATGACAAAATCACTGTAATTGTAAATGTGATAATTGTTTTTGGTGTGTAAAGTATATTGTCCCAAGGGTGTCATGACTTGTGCTTTATTTTTTACCAATCCTGCCTCTGATTTTTCTTCCACCCCCGAACAAACCCCCCTCCCCCTCTCCGTTCTTGAGGGGCTGGATCTAAAGGGTGGTAATTGTTAGGGGGTTGCTGCCCCTGCTGGCGTATATGCTCTGACCTACGTAATGCAGGTTCTCCCTCACAAAATTCTTCCTGTATCTCACCATTAGGGGGTTCTATACTCCTGTTGTCTTCAATTTCACCCCCTAAGGGACTATGTGATGAAAAAGGCTGCTCAGAGCTATGATAATGTGAATGCCATTTAGGTTGTGGTGGACTAGGATATTGTCGCCCCTGTTCATATTCTAACAAATCCCTTCTCAACTTCTTATATTTACGATTTAAAACAGTTTCACAGTGTAAATCAACCTCCCTTCTAATATCGTGGTATTTGGCAGAATCAAAAAGCAAGTCATCAGTCATACGCTTAAAATAATCGGAAATGTCCTGCTGCAACACTAAAAGTTCATCACTGTTCTTTTTAATAATAGCTTTAACAATGCTACGCCCACATTGATCAAAAGCCTCAATTAAATCTTTATGAAATTGACTCCCAGGAATAACCTGGTTCGGGTATTTATATACCCTCAAGCCCTTAGGCACAGTACCTTTATTTAAGTTTTCCATCAGGTATAAGTTGTCCAATTCCAGTGTCCTGTATCGATACAGCGCATTCTCAAAATGCCGTTGGAGTTCTAAATAATTATGACCACCAACCGCACGGCCCCTGTAATGTTCCTCATATTCAAATTTCGGCTTAGCGAACATCCATTCATTGAAGGACGAGGTAGGACAATTGTTAGCTTCTATAACAGGATCTTGTTGAACTTCCGTTATAGGGGAAGGAACGGAATCATAAAAAACGGCCGGCGTGTTGTTAAAATCCGTGGAGGGACCATTTCCTGATCTCACGTTCCCCCGTACACGGACCGCACCATCTGGTACGACTGAAGCAGGTGGATTGCTCTTGGAAGGAACCACTAACCTGGAAAGGTTCCGTTGTTCATTGAGTATGGTGTTGATACCCAGTCCAATAGGAGTCAATAAATTAATCAAAGTGGTGAGCTGGCCCGTGAGCTGAGTCAATCCGTCCATATCAGACCTGGATACGTCCACAGGGATACCCCTCTGTTTCTCCTGCCCAGGAGAGACCACCAGACTGGCAGCCATAGCAAACTACACCAAAAGGATGCTGCAAAAAAACCAACCACATGAACGAAAGCAGCCACACCAGTCCTGTAACCACCAGGGCAAAAAGCTCACATTAAGGCACAAAGCTGAAAGCACAAGAAGTTTATTAACGTGCAAACAAATCCAGCAGCAAGCACTACACACGTTTTTGTCACCTGAAATGACTTCATCAGATAAAACACTTCCCAAATCACACTGTTTAAATACCCACCCTAACTAATATTAGTATATATATATATATATATATATATATATATATATATATATATATATATATATCAATGCATTTCTAATGGATATACCTTCTTATAATAGTGAATACATTAAAATTATGTTGGGGGCTACGCCCCCCCCCCACACCCCCCTTATTTAATATTCTCACTCCAGGGTTGCACTGCAGTGGGGAAGGGGCTATATTCCATTTTCAACCAAATGAACTTTGACCAGGTGAGCTTTCAGTCAGGTGAGTTTTCATTGAAGTGCAATGCCTGGTATAATTTTCGACTAAGTGTAATTTGACCAAATGTATGGAATCCATATAAATATATATATATATATATATATATATATATATATATATATATATATATTATAAAAGTACTTTTGTGCAATGAGCAACAGATTTGTGCTCAGCTTAACTAAGTCTATAAGCATTGCCCAGTGGGAGTTTTCCCTAGTTATAAACTGACTCCTCCCCACTCCTAGTTGTACTCCAGTCTGGGATTTTGTGTATTACACAATATGACATTTGTCCCTGTTTCTGCACTGCTGCATTTCATTCACATTGGCTAAGATTTCATAAAGTTGCCTTATGTCATTAATATGTGACAGTGGTTAAAATAGTACAGCAGAAACAGACAGTCTGTAGAATGCAAATTATTGATACCCCACATCCAAAGCAAGTGGATACTTCTAGATAAGAACCATGAACTCAATCACACAAGGGGATTGCCTTTAGTCCTTTAAACTTCAGTAGCTGTTAGACAGCGGGTCATTTATCACACAATCACCTGCATAAATAAGTATATTGGTTATTCTTCCATTACCTAAGACATACAATGTATGGTCAGTTTCTATAGTACTGTCCTGAGACAGAGTGAAATGTTCATATACCATTGATGAGTTACCATTAAAGCAGTTACAAGGGAACACTGCTGTCTTGGGTGTGGGGGAACAGCACCACAAGTTCTGCTGGGATACAGAGAGTCTGAGTATTATTTAACCTGATTGTTTAACATCTCCCTTCCATGATGTAACAGTAATCCATTGCAGTAAGACTGCATGAGGCCTACTGAAAAGAAATGGAAACATGATAGTGGAATGGGTATCTGTAGTTCCACGTGGATGTCATTTCTCTCCAACTAGCCCACTGTAGTTAGTTGGATAATGTACCTGGTCCATGCACACACTGACATATCATAATAAACCAGTATACTACTGTGTAAGTTGTGGTCTTACCCTGCAAATGCAGTAGTTGACACAACTGTAGTTCAGGGCTGACTCTGTCTGATGCAAGCAGTATACAGCCAATACATGGATAGGTACAGGATGTGTGCATTGCATGGCATCAATTTTAACATCTGTATGTGAGTAGGAGTAAGGTGTCAGTCCCTAGGTCCATAGGTTGTCAGTGAATGTGCTGTAAATTGTCTCTCAGCCAAAGCCAGGACATACTGAGTATACCTACATCTGCATGCAAGGACATCAGCAAGGGGTTCCTCCTCCAATTCCTCCTGTGACTGTGGCTGCGGTGACCTGGGCACTGGTGGGGGGCTGTGTTTTCCTTCCCTTTGCTGATCCTGCTGCAGCTGTTTCCACAAGATCATTTTGTGCAGCATAGCACATACTGTGAATATCTGTGCACATGTGTCTGGAGAATACTGCAGGGCTCCACCAGATATATCAAGGGACTGGGATTATGACTTCAGAAGACCAAATACATACTCTATGATGTTCCTACTTTGTGAGTGTGCCTCATTATGGTGCTCTTCCATGTGTGTGTGCATTTCTGATGGGTGTTATCCTCCACAGTTCCAGGGCATAGCCAGCATCCCCCAGTAAATGTCCATGCGGGATGTTCCCCTAGCAAACATCTGGAACAGATGTAATGTGTGCCAGATATGGGAGTCGTGATAACTGCCAGGGTTATCAGCACACACATTCAGGATAATCGCCTGGGCATTGCACATGACCTGGCAGTTGATGGAGTGATACCCCTTGCGGTTAACCTAGACTGTACCCTGCTCATCAGGTGGTGCCTTGATGTGTACATGAGTGCAATCCATGTCACCCAGTACTTCAGGGTAGTGTGCTACATGGTACATGTGCTGCATATTTCTGGCCCTCACCTCAGGAGTAAGGGGAAAAGATATGTGCTCACTGGCATGTGGAAGCATAGCATCCAGGAATTGGAGGTGTCCTTGAAGTAGATGCTTGTGACACCCCAATCATGTCTCCAGCTGGTCTTTGAAAGTAGATGTAGTTAGTGTCCTAAGGGATAAACATACCTTTGTTTCCACTGAGATGGGTTCCCCTCTGTTAGCTCTGGTTCTGAGTTGTGGGTGTCAGACCTCAGTGAGTTGTTGTAATACATCCCTGTCCATCCTGTAGCGCTTTACAATCTCCAGCTCATGTAGCTCCTGGAAGGTTACACTGGGCCTGAACTCTCTTCTCCTTCTCAGCCTAGGCCTGTTGTCAGCAGCAACAGTAGCACTGACTTCAGCATCTAGCACATACAGATATAGCAGACCCATAGCAGCCCATAGCATTATCCCAGTTAAAATTCTCAAGTATCTACTCCAGTGGTCCACAGTATTGAGGGAAAATCAGAATATAGGGTGTATGCATATTTTATACAGTTCTGCTTTAGGTCCATCATGTGGGATTAGCTAATTATGATGCAGTTCACCTGATCAGGATATAATTAACAACTTATAGGCCCTGTTTTAGTGCTTGTACATAGCATAGCTTATACAAAAGTCAAAAATATTTTTTAAAATATGTGGTTTTAATTGATTGCCATCTACATCATCACTGTCACATGAGTAATTTGTCATAGTGAACATATTCAGCTATTCAGCTCAATACACAGACACACACATCTGGGAATAAAAAAACCTAAAATAATAAGACAAACCCCCTGATATCATCCACATCCTTTGAGAATATCAACATCGTGTAGGAGTCTACACGAAGGGGATATGTGAACTTGGTTGCTCCATTTAGCATTTCAAGAAATCCACCTCATTTGCATACATATCCATGCTGACAGCCTAGATACTACACAGTTCACAGCTGTGTGAGCTTGGTGGCAGCTATTATGCACCATTGCATGGACCCGACGCAAGGTCCTACAGTATATTTGTGAAAACCAGATTAGAATTGTTATTTTTTTTTTATTTCTGTTAAGTATGTTTGCACACTGCAGTGCAGAGTGCAAACATGCTGAAATAATTAAAAAATATATTATTTATTTTACATATTCCCTTCCTTTAGCAGACATCCGCAGTGTACCTTTTGCACATATATGTCTGTGATCTAACATTTTCTGGGGAGTTATGTCCTTATTTGTGGACTTTTAAATCCCCTTCTGTCTGTGTAGACTCCTGTATGCAGAAAAATTCTGCGTACACTATGGACACTGACATGGAGTCTACACAGATGCCTTTCTGCTTGTTGGATCACTCCACCTGGGCCATTTGCATAATATTCAACTGCTTATGAGGTGATTTGCATTCCACAGAACTTTCCCTATCTGTGCATGCTTGCACGCCACTCAGCAACACTTACTGAATCTAAAATTTTCCACGTTCATGTGCAAATTGCGCTGCGATTATACACTCAAAATAAATATGTGTAAGCTTTACTGAATTCCCACCATTGTAATTTTACAAGTTGGTTTAATCAACCTTTCGAGTTTCATTATATGTGTTAGTTATAGAGTGAATATTATAAGAAGATGTACTGGTTTAGTAAGCTGCTTTCTGTTAAAATAAAATTCATTTGATAGTTAGACATAGGGGCAAAGTGAATTGGAGCTTTAGAGGGTATGCTTGAATGGTTTGGTTATTCAAGGGTAGGCTATTTTCCACATTGATTGCTTAGATAGTTCTTTAACTCAAGTATTTATGCATTATTTCTTTTTTTTTCTTTTTGGATGTAATTTGAATTGATGACATTCTCTTTAATTATGACTTTTTCCTTTTTGTTAATAATCAATATAAATGGCTAACAATTTTGAAAGCAATATCTCATGTATGAAATATATTTCCATTAATGTGAATGGCCTAAATAATAGTAATAAAAGACCAAGTTTATTTAAATACTTGAAAATGTTTAATGCTCAAATTCTCTTCTTACAGGAGACCCACTTTCTTCAAGAAGACACAAATACATAACATTTTAACAATTATACAGTTCTAGCAAGTTCACATCAGAAACAAATGACAAGAGGTATTTTGATATTATGGAAATATTCAATACTAATGCCCAAAATTATAAATACTTATCAAGATAGTTCAGGGATGCTTTGCATGTTAACTTTAGAGATAAATGGCAAACTATACATGTTAGTAAATATTTATTGGATACCACGTCTAGGGATTAAAGAGGTAAAGCCACAGATTGAGGACATAGTTCAATATTCCAAAGGAAATTTAATAATTGCTGGTGACTTTAACCGTACATCAAATGATAGTGATACTACTACTTTATGCACACACAGGAAAACAGCAACATCAAGGGCATTGGCTGATTTTATTGATATGTTTAATATAGTAGACATAAATGAATATGCAGAAGCTGATTTGTTAATATTTACTCATTACTCACATCATCTTGGTACTTACACAAGTCAAAGTAGTTACATGTCTGATATCAGATCACAATGCAATTGCTTGTATTCCAGAAGTCTACACAAACCAAAAGATAACTATTACTAAAATACTATCCTATATAACAAATTGTAAAGGTTTTAAGGAATTTTATATTACATAAATTCAGATCTTCATACAAATAAACTTAACTGGTGAGGCTTAGAAATACATGCATGGGACTCATTAAAATCATATTTATATGGCAAAATGTTAGCTTGGTATATTAACAAAAGGAAACAATGGAATAAAGACCTATTAGATTGACAAATAAATATTAATAATTTAAAACTTGATATACAAAAAGGAATGAAACACTTAGTTAATGAACTAGAGAAGATGAACAATAAGTATTCAGGAATTCCACATCACAAAACAGTGATTCAACTAGACAAGATCAAATTTAGTTCTTACTCGATGAATCCTAGAAACCAAAAAAGAATAGCAAATAGAACTAAGAAGCTGATTAAATCAAATCAGATAAAAGAAGTTTATATTCCAGGTACTAAGAGAAAAGTATCGACTTAGAAGGAGTTTTAGATGCTTTTAAGATACATTTTGAAAACATCAAATCACAAAGTATAAAAGTAGAACTTTCAACCATAATACAATCTTTTTTTAAGAATAGTATCACAAGTAAATTATTAGATCACCATATAAAATGAATTGATAAGCAAATAACAATGACTGAGATTAAATCTCACATTAATAAACTTAAAATTAATAAAGCTTCTGGTATAAACAATATTATTCCAGAAATGTTTAAATTTATATCCAAACATGCCTTAGCTCTGTTACTAAAGGTGTTTAACTTAGTAAAATAAGGTATTGTTATAACACTTTTATGGAAATATACTCTAATATCTCCTATTTTGAAATCTGAAAAAATAGCAAATGAATGTTCCTCCTGTCGGCCAAAATCTCTTCTGAATATTGATTATAAAATGTTCATGGTGATTCATGCAGATAGAATCAAATCATTACTCCTACTTTTAATTAATGATGATCAAATTGGCTTCATAAAATATGAAATACATATGACAACATAAAATGAATATGTTCTTAATTGATTATATACATCTTACGAAATCAAATATGACTGGTGAGTTTAGACATAAACAATGTATTTGATTCAATTAATTAGGGATATTTGTTATTGGCTTTATAAGAATTTGGAGTCTCAAAAATTATTTTTTTAATAAAATCAGTTTATGAAAGTATTTTAGCTTATAATGTTGCTTCATGCTAATCCACTTCTATTGCAATTACTAAGGCCACAAAATAGGGATGTCCATTATCTCCTTTACTATTTGCTCTGGTCATATAGCCATTTGAAAATTATATTAGAACAAATCCAAACATTAAAGGTATGCAAATTAGAAACTTCCTAGAAATTAAGATTCAGCTCTTTGCAGATGATGTCTTGTTAACTTTAAATTATAGTAGTAGTAATTCTTTGACTGCTTTAATGAACTTAATTGAGTTTTTTTTTTTTCGGAAATGTGCTGGTCTTAAATTAATGATAAGAAAACAAAATTATTGTTAATAAATTCTGGCAAGAAACATTTAAATAATAAGTTTGCCCAATATATGTTGATAAAATTAAATATTTATTGGTAACTTTAACCAAAGACATAAGTGAAATACTATTGACTAATTATAATAATATTTTAGCTCATATAAACAGTCTAATACAAACATGGAATAAATTCCTCTTTACCATGGAAAATAGATTATATATAATCAAAATGATAATATTTCCAAAATTATTATACTTTATACAAACCTTTTCTATGCCCCTTCTAAACAATCTATAAAAAGATTCAATAAAATGATGTTAAATTTTATATGGTACCCTAACACACCAGAATGTCAACTAACCACAATCTAAATGACAGGGAAGAGGAGGGGATACATCTCCTGGATATTGAGATTTGTGTATTATCATCTACTGTAAAGACAATTGCTTTATGGCTAAATCATTTTTATTCATCTAAAATGATTGCAATTACATGAAAACATCTGGTTGAATTCAAGTAATATAGTGTCACCACAATATACAGATTTGGTTTCTAATAAATTTCTTTGGATGTTGACAGAATATATAGTTCATAGGTTCATAGGTAGATACTAGGCTATCTGCCCTAGGGCATTTATAAGCCTTGCCAGAGTGTATTTGGCTTCCGCCTCCCTATTAGATTAGCCTACTATGCCTCTGTAAAGTAGGTCACAGAAGGTGACCTTTTAAGATTAGTTTACTGTGCCTCTGTCTAGCAGAGACACAGAAGAGATCCCAGGGGTGAATTTGCGATTTCACATCCACGCGTCCAGATTTCACTTGAAGAGGGTCAGCGAGGGGCTATGTCTAAAATGAATTGGAATTCTATTCCAGAGTGAGGGGAGCCTATGGGAAGTGAATCTGTCCCTCCAGCATGTCCTATTTATTTTTGTGCTGAGGTTTAGGTCCCTGGAGCGTGTAGCTCTAAGGGACTTGGATTTTTTGAGGTGGAGCATGTCCATTAATTCTGGGTTTGACATGGCTTTGTACGTCAGGCATAGATTGCCTCTGAGTAGGCGGTAAGCAACTGAGTAGAGCTGGAGTTTCTTTAGTTGAGCTGCATAGGACATCTGTTTGTAGCCCATGATCCTCTTGGTGAGGTACTTTTGGGGTCTCTCCAGTTGCTGCAGGTATCGGGTAAGGTACATCCCAAAAGGGGCATTGTATTCAATTATGGGCCTGATGAGTGACGAGTAGAGGGGCACAATGACCTCTCTTGATCTAGATGCAAGCCCTTTCTTGATAAGGTGGGCTATATAGAAGGTCTTTCTAACCACTTTGGCAACGTGATTATCAAAGGAGAGATTACTATCTATGTTGGTCCCCAAATCTCTAATTACTTCTTCCGTACTTAATGGATTACCACCTATGTGGTAATTTGTGGGCACCTTGTTTTTCCCAAAGGGGATGACTATGCACTTTTTAGCATTTAGCTTGAGGCCGTGGTTCTGGCACCAAGCATCCGTCTCTGTGAGACCCTTTTGGAGGATGCTTGTGTCAGCTGGAGATTCGATTATGGCCCCCAGTTTGCAGTCATCTGCAAACTTTGTCAGCCATAATCCCCCCGTGTTAGTTTGAACCTCAGAGAAGTATATACCGAACAAGAGAGGTCCCAGAACTGAGCCCTGTGGGACGATACTTGTAACTGGTTTGGATTTGGACATGGCACCTGCGATTCTGATCATGTGGGTTCTATCTCTGAGCCAGTTTGCAACCCATCTTGTGATATAGGGGTTGATATTTAAGCTGGTAAGCTTATTTATGATGCCCGAGTGGGGTATTGTGTCAAAGGCTTTTGCGAGGTCCAGGTAGGCTGTGTGGAGTACCTTGCCCTCATCTATGGCTTTGGTAACTGTTTCAAAGAAATCAACTAGGTTTAAGAGGCAAGATCTGCCCTTAACAAAGCCGAATTTGGTAGGGTCCAGTGTCTGAAGGCTTCCAATGTCTTTGTTTATGAGTTCCATGATAATACGCTCCATAGCTTTACAGACCAGACTAGTCAGGCTTATGGGGCGATAGTTTCCGGTGTCCATTTTGGCACCACCTTTGTGGAATGGGACCACTGTAGCTGTACGCCATTCTTTGGGTACATATCCTGTAGTAAGGCTAAGTTTGAACAGTGACTTAATGTGAGGGTTCAGTTCTTCTTGGAGCTCATGTAAGACACAGCCTGGGACACCGTCCAGTCCCATAGATGCTGTGTTTTTTGCTTTGGAGAGGGCAGCTTTCACCTGTGCATCTGTGATGTCAGGGAGGTTACATTCAGTTGGGATAGGCATTTGCTCCTTTGGGGGGGAAGTGGGGAAGAAGTTTGCGCTGAATCTGTCTGCCAGGATATTGGCTATGTCTGTAGGCTCCGTATATTTTGTACCGTTATGCAACAATTCAGAACATATCTGGGAGTTTCCGCCCATGTTCCTGACATAACTAAAGAAGGCCTTGTGATTATCTTTAGTGTCTAGGGCAATTTTTCTTTCAAAACTGGCCTTTGATGATTTTATGAGGTTTCAAACTTTCTTGCTAATACTGATCAGAGATGCCTTCCCTTTTTGAGATTTTGCTCTGTCATGTAGTAGTTTCCTCCTTCTGTTGTATAGCTTATTTATGGCCGGGGTCCACCAGACCGGTCTCCTGTTTTTGGAGGAGTGAGTCTTGGTTTTATTTGGGATAGCACAATCCATGCATTCCTGCAGGTGCTCATAGAATGCATCTGTAAAGGATTCTGCGGATTGGGCTGTATTATCCTCTGGCCCAGGGGCTTTGAAGGATTCCACCTCACTCTTGAGAAGTGCAAAGTTGACTTTTGAGAAATTCTTTACAGTGATTTTCTTGGCTGGGGGTGGGGACAGGATATGGATGTCCAGGGAAATTTGTTTATGGTCTGATCTTACCAATGAGGGGTTTACCTCTGGTGTGGAACATAGAGTCCCCATGTTGGTGATGACCAGGTCCAATATGTTGCTCCCTCTTGTGGGAGTGGTGACCAGTTGTTCCATTGCATTAGAGTTTATAAATTCAAGGAAACATTGGGCGATGGTGTTTGGGCTTGAGTAGTTTTCCCAGTCAATGTTTGGGTAGTTGAAGTCACCCAATAACATAGTGTTTGGAGAGACCTTCATATTCTCCAGTGTTCTCAGGAATGCCAAGTGGGGTTCCTGTAATAGGGAGGGTGTTCTGCAGCAGGCTATAAACTGAAAGGCAGTTTTGCCTGCTGTTAGTTGCACATGGATGGTTTCCGATGCTTCGTGCAGTGCCACTAACCTGGAGGTGTAGGTGTCTTTGATGAATATAGATACTCCCCCTCCTTTTGTGCTTCAGTCCGAGTTTTGGGACCAAAACACGTGGTATGAGTTATAACCTGGTAGTGCTGGGGTGCTCTCAGGAGCCTTAAACCAGGTTTCTGTTACTGCACAGACATCGATTTTCTCCATACTGAGGAGAGCCTCGAGTGCATGCATCTTGAGGTTTATACTTCTGGCATTGAGTAGCATTACATTTAGTTTTTTTTATCCTTGGGTTTTCTATGGAGGTGGGTTTATCCTTTGAGCCTTGCCTAAAAAAGGCACTATGGGGGTGGCAAGAGCCTTGGCCAGTATACGAAAGCCTAAGGGTGACAGGTGCAAGCCGTCCCTAGCGAAGCAACGTGGCTTGTCGAGCATGTCATCCCAGGCTGACAGACACTGGATCCCCCTTGAATGACACCAATACTTTAGCCAGTTGTTGAAACTGATCATTTTGTCTTTATACTGTGGCATCATTCTTGGTGAGGGCAAGATGCTACTCAAGGTCAGGGTCATACCAGCCTGGGCTACATGGTCAGATAGCTCCTCTATGTCTCTTTTCATGTAGTCCAGGGAGGTACGTCTCAGGTCATTCACACCAGCATGGACAATGATGGATTCATACTTGTACTTACTTTGGAGTGATCTGAATGCTTGCGTTATATGGCGGATCCTGGCACCCGACAGGCAGCTTACTGGCACCCGACAGGTAGCTTACAGCTTACAGTGAGTAATAAAAATAATCATATAAAGTCTAAATTTATATTAGGTACATTGAAATTGTTTAATACTTATCTTAACAGAATCCCAGACAAAAAGCATAGCTATTTTTGTTTTATACTATTGCTTGTTCTCAGGTTACTATTAATAGTTTTCATGTGGCCACTATCAGAGTTCTTATAGGTAATGCCCTAATTTATTGGCATCATTTGATACAATCTGGTAAACTACTAACATTGGAACAAATTAAAAACACATTTAACATCGATAACAATATGTGGTTAGTAATAGAGGATTTAAGACAATTTGTTATAAAACATTTAATTTAATGAATCCAAACACTAAACAAAGTGTTCGTAAACTTATAGAACATTCGATCATTTTAGCAAATCATATTGTTCAAGGAAAATGCTATTTGTCAAATTTGTATAATATAACCAAAAATACAATAATGTGCTACTGTAAAGAAAACTTTTGGGATTATAACAAAAATAGTAATTAGTATCTAGTAATAATGATAAAAGATTAATGTTAGTTTATCCTAAGCAAACTTCATTGTTAATACAATGGAAGTTATTTTCATGGACATGTGCCCACAGATCTTTTACAACTCATAAATTAGAACTAGTGTTTAGGCAATGCATTGCTTGCTGGAGGTATAAAATAAACCAGAAGGCAGACTGGCAACATATAGGTTCGTATTAGGCTAACTGCCCTTGGGAGCCATTTTTAAGCCTAGCCAATTATCCCTTGTGAGACTTAAACTCTGCACCTGTGTTTTTAAGGCAAATACTTTAACCATTAGGCCACCCTCCCAACTCTAAATTAATACTAAGCTAACTGCCCTTGTGAGCCATTTTAAGCTTAGCCAATCATCCTTTGTGGGGCTCAAATCCTGCACTTTGGGTTTGTAAGGCAAACACCTTAACCATTAGGCCACCCTCCCCAAGTGCATATATTCATTGATTGCCACCTACTAAAAAGTTTTTGGGAAAAAGTAAATTATTTTTTTACAAATAGTGTTTAATGATAAATTTCACTTGCCAACATTTAATTTTGTTTAAAGTTCCTATTCCTTCTTGTATACCTAGAACAAAGTTTTCAATCTTATGGACTCTCCTAGCTGTTGCTCACAAAATAATAACAATAATTTGGAAGAGTGAGCTTTCACCAGTGTTCAAAGACTTCAGAAACTGGCATTGACTGTTTCTTGAATGGAGATATCTACTATTAGGAAGAGAACAGAAAAGATTACATCTTATGTCACCTTTTGGCAAAAGTTATAGAAATACTAGAGAGAAATGACTGAAAAACAATATTAATTCAATAATAGTTTTTACAAAAGTTGCAGTTATTAATCTAGGCACCCTTGTAAATAGATGGTTGTTTGGAACTGTTATGTGTTTTTTAAGTGATTATTTGCTGTTAATCAAAACATTGCCTCTTTATTTCACTATGTTATGACAAATTGCTTTTCATATTTAAAAAAAAATATTCAATAAAATGAACTGAATTAAAAGAATGTCAGATGCTTGTCATATATAACCGCAGTCAGTGAGAAAGCACCTGTGTTTGTAAGGCAAATACTTTAACCATTAGGCCACCCTCCCAACTCTAAATTAATACTAAGCTAACTGCCCTTGTGAGCCATTTTAAGCTTAGCCAATCATCCTTTATGGGGCTCAAATCCTGCACTTTGGGTTTGTAAGGCAAACACCTTAACCATTAGGCCACCCTCCCCAAGTGCATATATTCATTGATTGCCACCTACTAAAAAGTTTTTGGGAAAAAGTAAATTATTTTTTTACAAATAGTGTTTAATGATAAATTTCACTTGCCAACATTTAATTTTGTTTAAAGTTCCTATTCCTTCTTGTATACCTAGAACAAAGTTTTCAATCTTATGGACTCTCCTAGCTGTTGCTCACAAAATAATAACAATAATTTGGAAGAGTGAGCTTTCACCAGTGTTCAAAGACTTCAGAAACTGGCATTGACTGTTTCTTGAATGGAGATATCTACTATTAGGAAGAGAACAGAAAAGATTACATCTTATGTCACCTTTTGGCAAAAGTTATAGAAATACTAGAGAGAAATGACTGAAAAACAATATTAATTCAATAATAGTTTTTACAAAAGTTGCAGTTATTAATCTAGGCACCCTTGTAAATAGATGGTTGTTTGGAACTGTTATGTGTTTTTTAAGTGATTATTTGCGGTTGATCAAAACATTGCCTCTTTATTTCACTATGTTATGACAAATTGCTTTTCATATTTAAAAAAAAATATTCAATAAAATGAACTGAATTAAAAGAATGTCAGATGCTTGTCATATATAACCGCAGTCAGTGAGAAAGCACCTGTGTTTGTAAGGCAAATACTTTAACCATTAGGCCACCCTCCCAACTCTAAATTAATACTAAGCTAACTGCCCTTGTGAGCCATTTTAAGCTTAGCCAATCATCCTTTGTGGGGCTCAAATCCTGCACTTTGGGTTTGTAAGGCAAACACCTTAACCATTAGGCCACCCTCCCCAAGTGCATATATTCATTGATTGCCACCTACTAAAAAGTTTTTGGGAAAAAGTAAATTATTTTTTTACAAATAGTGTTTAATGATAAATTTCACTTGCCAACATTTAATTTTGTTTAAAGTTCCTATTCCTTCTTGTATACCTAGAACAAAGCTTTCAATCTTATGGACTCTCCTAGCTGTTGCTCACAAAATAATAACAATAATTTGGAAGAGTGAGCTTTCACCAGTGTTCAAAGACTTCAGAAACTGGCATTGACTGTTTCTTGAATGGAGATATCTACTATTAGGAAGAGAACAGAAAAGATTACATCTTATGTCACCTTTTGGCAAAAGTTATAGAAATACTAGAGAGAAATGACTGAAAAACAATATTAATTCAATAATAGTTTTTCTTCTCTGAATGACAAAAGTTGCAGTTATTAATCTAGACACCCTTGTAAATAGATGGTTGTTTGGAACTGTTATGTGTTTTTTAAGTGATTATTTGCTGTTAATCAAAACATTGCCTCTTTATTTCACTATGTTATGACAAATTGCTTTTCATATTTAAAAAAAATATTCAATAAAATGAACTGAATTAAAAGAATGTCAGATGCTTGTCATATATAACCGCAGTCAGTGAGAAACATCTTAACAAATTTTACTGTTATATGCCATGCAACACACATAATGGAAGTTATACAGAACTAGTGCTGAAAATGGCATATTAAAATGAACTGTTATGCATTCATGGCCACATATCAACACTATAAACAGTGAACAGTCAAAGCCATTCACATGTTTCTATCAGATTGAAAATACTAACAACTAATGCGATATCAGTAAGCATCAGACAGTACCAGTAAAGTAGTCAGTGACCATATAGCTTATAAAAATCCTCTAGATTTTTTTTTTAGTTTCCATAAAAATAACACAGACATTGCAAGTTAATAGAAAATTGCTATGGATATAGTTTCATTCTTTCTGCAGCTATAGTAAGTATATTACTAAGCATCAAAGAGCATTTGTAAACTAGACAGTGGACATACGACACATCATAACTCGTCAATTTCTGCAAACATACAAGAGACATTACAGGTTAATCAGAAATTACTATGGATATAGTTTCATTCTATCCGTATCTATAGTTCACTGGGGATGTTTCCTTTTCATCCATACAACTGCATATGGGGAAAATGTCCATGTCACTGATGCTCATTTACCCATATATATGCATATTGTTCCATTCTACACCCTCATTCATGTCACAGACAGATTGTAATGCAGACAATTTACCAGCAAAATGTACTGACAACATGTATGATTTATATAGATTAATGATAACACAGATATGTGTTAATAGCAGTCTGTTCCAGCACAGCAATGCCAGCAAGTGACAGCTTAAGTCTGAAGCTAGCTGTACATCAGCTATACCATAAAATGAATCAGCAACTGAATGTGCCGAAAAACAAAAGAAGAATATAAGGTGAAGGACAAGATGAGAAGGCAAGAAATGTGGAAAATGCATAAATATAGTTGCAAGTATAGAAAACTTTGGGAAGAACCTCGTGTTGATCAGGAATGAATACATGAATGTTTAAGGAGAGGCAAATTCAAACCAAAGATGAAAGGTTAATATTGGTGGCCCAAGATAGTGGGCTGCATACACATTGGTTTACAAAGTCCATTGAACACGTGGAAGAAACAGACAAATGCAGGTTTTGTAAAACCAAATTGGAAACAGTTGCACACCTGATTGCTGGATGTGGCATACTAATGCCAGAAGAGCTTTATACTGAAAGGCATAATAATATGACAAGATTGCTGCACTGGGGATTGTGCAAACATTCTGGTATTGAAGTGGCTAAAAACACTGGAAATATGGATATAGTGGTCCATGAAATGAAGACAAAAGTTGCATTGATCATTGAAATTGCCACACCAAGTGACTACAGTGTCTTGCACACAGAGAGACACAAAGTCATAAAATATCAGGATTTGGAGGCAGAAATGAGAGCACTGTGGTAGAAAGATATCCAGACATTCCCAATAGTAGTAGGTGCAATGGGTTTTATAAAAAAGAATCTACAGTCATGTTTAGATATGTTACCAACACATGTAACTCCATATAAATTTCAGAAGGAATCATTACTGGGTACATTGCGGGTGCTGCGATGATCCCTTCCGGCTGACATCAAAGACTGAAACAATACTAATTTCATGAACTTTAATTGTACTTTGACTTAGGAATGGATCCATTCCCATCATGGTATTAGAAACCCAAAAGATTTGGAGAAATTAAAAATGTGAGTTTTGAACACATGACATGAGTTTAGCTATACGCGCACAGGTTTTAAGTACCATTTGTGCCATACATAATTAATGATCTTCATTAATATTCAATGTTTTGAAATCCCATGTGTACATGGCCATGTAACTTCTAGAAATATGGCTATTAACTAATAGTCTGGTGTAATTGGAAGGTACTCTTTGCAAGTACCCAATAGTTAGCAGTAATCAGGATGATTTGTGACATGTGCCTAATGCCCTCCAATAGTCTGATACAATCCTATTTGCACCAACTTTAACATTTGATACTGATTAATTTACTGTTCATACCACTGCTACTTGTGAACTGAGTGGAAGCTCAGTCAGTATTTTTTCAAGGTGTTTTTATACCACTGTCAACTAGAAGATGGGCTTCGGCATGACCATATGCCAAATTGGACTGAGGAGGATACCACCCAGATGCTCACTGTGTATGCTGGATATGAACAGAGGATGAGAGCACACACAAGGAATTTTATGATGATTGACATCTAGAACTAGATTGCAATGGACCACAGCATATGGACTAGGGTCTACAGGACTGATGTGTAGATCCATCTCCTCTATGATGACCCATATCAGAGGAAAGCAGAGGATCTTTGCCAGAGGGACATAGAGGTCTGACACCAGCCAGTAGAAGCCTGCAGTAAGTTGCATAATCTACACCTTAACACCTGCATTATAATAAATGCATTTCGTAGGTATATCTATTTCTGAGACTGTTTCAATTGTATTTTATGGGTATCTGTACTGATAATAGTAATGCAAATGTAATTAACATTACCATATCTACGTATTCTGAAATTATCCACAACTATACAGGCCAGGGTACTTATGAACTTTGATCAAGATTAAAGTATATTTCTGTATGTGTAAGTGCTTAGAAATACATGCATTATTGAGCTCTATGTTAAAGAAAATGCATTATTGTAATATCCATGTTTGTTCTAATCACTTTCATGAATGCAAGACCACTGCAAGTCAACATGGCTAAAATATGTTTCCCTGGGAATATTGCCCCATTAGCCTGATGCATCTGATATGCAAAGCTATGGAGCACACCATCATGGACCTAATGAAAAAAGATATACAGAATCTCTGAACTCTGGATCCCACACAGTTAGGTATTGTGAAGGGTAGATCATGCCTGTTCAACTTGGTCAAATTCTTTGAGTCAGTCACCAGAGCTGTGGATGAAGGCAACGTGGTTCATACAGCCTACCTTGATCTGGCCAAGGCCTTTGATACTATTCCCCACCCAGGAATCATAGAAAAACTCACTAAGCTATGCATCAACCCCTATATCACTAGGTGGGTTGCAAACTGCCTCACAGGTAGAACCCACAGTATGAAAGTAGCTGACTCCAAGTCAGACTGCGACCAATCATGAGTGGAGTCCCACAGGGTTCGGTCCTGGGTCTTCTACTGTTTGGTATTTACTACTCTGAAGTCCATGCTAACATGAAGGGACTCTGGCTGACAAAGTTTGCAGACAATTGCAAGTTGCGAGCTATTATTAACTCTCCAAGTGATGTTGACATCCTGCAGAAAGGCCTCACTGAGACCAACGACTGGTCTCAGAACCATGGCCTTAAGCTCAGTCCCAAAAAAATGTGTCTTCATCTCCTTTGGGAAAAACTCGGTTCCCATGAATTACCACATCGATGGTAGTCTGCTGAACACAGAAGGTGTTATAAGAGATATGGGAACACAGGTTGAAAGCAACCTCTCTTTTGACCACCACATTACCACTGTGGTTAGAAAGTCCTTCTATGTGGAACATCTCATTACTAAGGGTTTTGCATCCAGGCAGAAAGAGGTCATTGTCTCCCTCTACTCTTCCCTCATTAGGCCGATCATTGAGTACAATGCCCCATTTGGCATGTGCCTCACTAAACACCTGTAACAACTGGAGGGGCTGCAAAAGTACCTCACAAAGAGGATCCTAGGCCTTAAACATTTGTCCTATAGGGACAGACTTAAAAAAACTCCAACTATTCTCTGTCTCATATCGCCTACCTAGAGGCGATCTCTGCTTGACTTACAAAGTCATGTCTGACCCAGTTCTGTTAGAAATGTTACATCTAAAGAAATTCCAATCCCTCCACACCACACACTCCAGAGACCTCAACCTCATTAACGCAATCAACAAAACATGGTGGAGAGACAGGTTCATAACCTAGAGACTGCCCATGCTATGGAATAGACTTCCCATACATGTCAAACAGAGCACCTCACTGGCCCTGTTCAAAATAAATCTTGATGAGTGGATGGGAAATAGAAAATTCACCCCAGGGATCACTCCAGTGGCTTTACTCAACAGAGGCATTAGGAACTAAGGTTGGGTGGTATGATGCCAGGGTAATCCTATGGGCTAGGCTTGTAAAGGCTCCAGGGCCATTAGCCTAGTACACAGCTATGAACCTATGGAGTTTGCAAAAAAATAAAAAATAAAAATAATTAAGAAAATAAAAATAATAAAATTAATTTAAAAAGTACAATAAAATAAAAAAATAAAAATATATAAGGCAGTTAAACACAATATGCTGATACAAACTAATGTTATAATGTGGTGAATGTATACTCCATCGTCATTCTGTATAGTTTTACAACATGAAAGTAAATGTGTTGGTCATTAGCTCAAAACAATAATGAAAAAGTCAGTGTGAATGCTTCATGCATATGTGTGTGTCTGAATCTCAGTGTACACTATTCTGGATGTTATTTTGCCATTTCTGTATTTCCTATTTTATAACAGATTTGGACGATCTATACTTGTTTGTTAATTTATGCATTACAGCTTTTTACACATCTAGCATCCATGAAGTGCATTGATGATTGCAGCACTTCGGTCTTAAATGACTGCACATTTATAGGTTCATAGGCTGATACTAGGCTATCTGCCCTGGGGCATTTACAAGCCTAGCCAGAGTGTGTTTGGCTTTTGCCACCCAGTTTACTATACCCTTTTAAGGTTAGTTTACTGTGCCTCTGTCTATCAGTGACGCAGAAGTGATCCCCGGGGTAAATCTACAATCTTCCATCCACTTGTCAAGATTTCTCTTGAAGAGAAGCAGTGAGGGGCTCTGTCTGACATGGACTGGGATTCTATTCCAGAGTGATGGGAGCCTCTGGGTTATTAATATGTCCCTCCAGCACGTTCTATTAATTTCTGTGCTGAGGTTTAAGTCCCTTGAGCGCGTAGCTCTAAGGGATTTGGATTTTCTGAGGTGGAGCATGTCCATTAAATCTGGGTTTGACATGGCTTTATACGTCAGGCACAGGTCGCCTATGAGCAGGCGGTATGCAACTGAGTATAGCTGGATTTTCTTTAACCGGGCAGCATAGGTCATCTGTTTGAGTCCCTTGATCCTCTTGGTGAGGTACTTTTGTGGTCTTTCCAGTTGCTGCAGGTGTTGGGTAAGGCACATCCCAAATGGGGCATTGTATTCTATTATGGGCCTGATGAGTGATGAGTAGAGGGGCACAATGACCTCTCTTGATCTAGATGTGAACCCTTTCGTGATAAGGTGGGCTATGTAGAAGGTCTTTCTAACCACTTTGGTGACGTGATTGTCAAAGGAAAGATTGCTATCCACTTGGGTCCCCAAATCCCTAATTACTTCTTCCATGCTTAATGGATTACCAACTATGTGGTAATTTGTGGGCACTTTGTTTTTCCCAAAGGGGATGACTATGCACTTTTTGGCATTTAGCTTTAGGCCATGGTTCTGGCACCAGTTATCCATCTCTGTGAGACCCTTTTGGAGGATGTCTGTGTCAGTTGGTGAGTCGATTATGGCACCCAGTTTGCAGTTGTCTGCAAACTTGGTCAGCCATAGTCC
Organism: Protopterus annectens; assembly: GCF_019279795.1. NCBI lineage: Eukaryota > Metazoa > Chordata > Ceratodontiformes > Protopteridae > Protopterus > Protopterus annectens. Next base: position 784,269,309 of record NC_056736.1, on the reverse strand, counting down.
TCTCGTGTTAGCCTGTACCTCAGAGAAATATATACTGAACAAGAGAGGTTCCAGGACTGAGCCTTGTGGGACGCCACTAGTAACTGGTTTAGAGTCTGACAAGGCTCCCGCAATTTTGGCCATGTGGGTTCTATCCTTGAGCCAGTTTACAACCCATCTTATGACATAGGGGTTGATATTTAAGCTGGAGAGCTTATTTATGATGCCTGAGTGGGGTATTGTGTCAAAGGCTTTTGCGAGGTCCAGGTAGGCTGTGTGGACTACCTTCCCTTCATCTATGGCCTTGGTGACTGTTTCAAAGAAGTCAACCAGGTTCAGGAGGCAGGACAGCTCTTAACAAAGCCAAATTGGGTAGGATCCAGCATCTGCAGGTCCCCAATGTCTTTGTTTATGAGCTCCATGATGATCTGCTCCATAGCTTTGCAGACCAGGCTAGTCAAACTTATGGGGCAATAGTTTCCAGGATCCGTTGAGGCACCGCCTTTGTGGAGTGGGACCACTGTTGCTGTACACCATTCCTTGGGTAGATATCCTGTGCTAAGGCTGAGGTTGAACAGTAACTTTATATGAGGTTTTAGCTCTTCTTGGAGCTCGTGTGTCCGGTCCCACTGATGCTGTGTTTTTTGCCTTGGAGAGGGCAGCTCTCACCTGAGCATCTGAGATGTCAGGGAGGTGACTCTCTGCTGGGATAGATATTTGCTCTTTTGGGGGGGAAGGGGGGGAGAAGTTTGCACTGAACCTGTCTGCCAGGATGTTGGCTATGTGTGTGGGTTCAGTGTATTTTTGTCATTTTGGATTAACTCTGAACATATCTGGGAGATGCCACCCAGGTTTCTAACATAACTAAAGAAGGCTTTGTGATTATCTTTGGTGTCATGTGCAATTTTTCTCTCAAAGCTGGCCTTGGATGATTTTATGAGGGACCGTAGTTTTTTGCTAGTACTGATCAGAGATGCCTTCCCTTTTAGGGATTTAGCTCTATCATGTAGTAGCTTCCTCCTTTTGTTGTAAAGCTTATTTATGGCTGGGGTCCACCAGATTGGATGCCTGCCTTTGGAGGATTGGGTCTTGGTTTTATTTGGGATTGCATGATCCATGCATTCCTGAAGGTGTCCATAGAATGCTATTATAAAGATTTCTGCAGTTTGGGTCGTAGTTTCCGCTGGCCCGGGGGCTTTGAAGGATGTCACCTCGGTTTTGAGAAGTGTGAAGTTAGCTTTTGAGAAATTTTTCACTGTGGTTTTCTGGACTGGGGTTGGGGTCGGGATGTGGATGTCCAGTGAGATTAATTTATCGTCCGATCTTACCAATGAGGGGTATACTTCTGGTGTGGAGCATAGAGTCCGCATGTTGGTGATGATCAGGTCCAGTATGTTTTCCTCTCTTGTGGGAGTGGTGACTAGTAGTTCCATAGCATTTGAGTTTATAAATTCAAGGAACCTTTGGGCTAGGGCGTTTGGGCTTGTAATGCTCCCAGTCTATGTTTGGGTAGTTGAAATCACCCAGTATAATGGTGTTTGGAGAGACCTTCATATTCTCCAGTGTTTTCAGGAAGGCCGAGTGAGGTTCCTGAGTTTGGGAGGGTGGTCTGTAGCAGGCTATAAACTGAAAGTCAGTTTTGCCCACTGTTAGTTGCACATGGATGGTCTCTGATGCTTCATGCAGTGCCACTAACCTGGAGGTGTGAGTATCTTTAATGAATATGGGCACTCCCCCTCCTTTTGTGGTTCGGTCTGAGTTTTGGGGCAGAAAAGCATGGTATGAGGTATAGCCTAGTAGTGCTGGGGTGCTCTCGGGAGCCTTGAACCATGTTTCTGTTACTGCACAGATGTCGATATTCTCTGTCACCCGCAGTTTCTAGAAACATCCCACAGAATTTTTGTATGTGTGAATGCTGAGTAATACATACATTAGTAAGCTGCACATTACAGAAATAACAACAATATTGTAATAGCTATGTTTGTTGTAACTACTTTCATGAATGTAACAAACATGCAGCTCAACATTTTGTTTGTGAAATAATATGCAATTAAAAGGCATGTGGATATCTAAAACTTATTCTGTCTTATGGGTGTAGGTTAACTACTGTATGGGTCAACATGAGTTATTTGATCACAATGTTGTTCACTGATGCTATTACTGACTTGTCCATTTTGAAAACTACCTCCTTATGTTTATTTTTGAAAAAATATGACAGTTTAAGTATGTTTACATATACTATTATTATAAGGCAGATGTATGTGTATTCCATCATTACTCCATACAGTTTTCAATATTAAAGGAAGTGTACTTACTGTCCATTAGCTCAAAACATTAAACAATAGACCACTGTGAATATTTCATGATACATGTTGGTTCTATTCTCCATGTAGAGAATTTTGGATAACATTTCACATGTTTTGCATTTCCTGTTTAAAAATGAATACAGGAAATTCTTGCTTGCTATGTTATGCAGTTCATCTTTTTACACATCTAGTATTTACATGGTGTATTAACCCTACAGTGCTTAAGCCTCAGATAACTGCAAATATTTCTGTTATCTGCAAAGTTTTATATGTGTGTATGTATGTTACTTGTACATTTTAAATGACACAGTATTATGTTATAATCCATTCTTGTTTAGCTTTGACTGCCCTCCTACTGAAGTTACATGTTGATGTATTAAATACCACTGATGAACAGTAATTCCTGTATTGAGGATATTTGTAAAAGGAAAGGAATATGTAAAATTAATAATAATTTTTTAAATAATTTTTGTATGTTTGCATCATGCGCTGCATTGTTCAAACATGCTCAACAGAAAAAAAATTTAAAATAACATCTATAATGTACTTTGCACTAATATACTGTAGGACCGGGTCTTTACAATGGTGCACTAATGATGTTACCCAGCTTATACTGCTAAGAACCGTGTAGTTTCAAGGCTGTCAGCACGAATATGTATGCAAATGAGGTTCCTTTGTTGAATCACTGAAAGGAGCAACTGTGTCTGCATATCCCATATTTTTCATCAGTGCTCTGAACCCTTGGAGTTGAGACTTGGAAATTTTAACTGAGCTTATGCTAGGGGCTGCTGCAGCTTTTCTACATCTGTATGTGCTAAATGCTGAAGTTAGTGCTGCTGGTACGGCCGACAATAGGCATAGGCCGAGAAGGAGAAGAGTGTTCAGGTCCAGGGTAACCTTTCAGAAGCTACATGAGCTGGAGACTGTAGAGCACTACAAAGTGGACAGGGGCATATTACAAGACCTCAGCGAGCTCTGCCACCCTTAACTCAGAGCCCAAATTAATACAGGGGAACCCATCCCAATAGAAAATAAGGTATATGTAGCCCTTAAGATACTAGCTACAGATACCTTTCAAAGACCAACTGGGGACATGATGGGGGTGACACAGGCATCTGCATCTAGGATACTCCACCAATTTCTGAATGCTACGCTCCCACATTTCAGTGAGTACATATCTTTTCCCCATGACCCTGAGATGAGGACCAGCAATATGCAACACTTCTACCATGTTGCACACTACCCTAAAGTACTGGGTGCCATGGACTGCAGTCATTTACACATCAAGGCACCGCCTGGTGAGCAGGCTAGAATCTATGTTAACCGCAAAGGATACCACTCCATCAACTTCCAAGTTGTGTGCAATGCCCAGGGAATTATCTTGAATGCATGTGCTGGCAACCCTGGCAGTTATCATGATTCCCATATCTGGCACACATCACAGCTGTACTGGATGTTTGCTAGGGCGGGACATCTTATAGGGCCATTTACTGGGGGATGCTAGCTATGCCCTGGAACCATGGATGATGACACCCATCAGAAATGCACACACACCCAAAGAAGATATCTATAATGATGCACACACATAAAATAGGAAAATCATAGCGTGTGTGTTTGGGCTTCTGAAGTCATGGTTCTGGTGTCTCAATATATCTGGTGGAGCCCTGCAGTATACTCCAGCCATGTGGGCACAGATATTCACAGTATATGCCGTGCTACACAATCTGATCCTGTGGCAACAGTTGCAGCAGGATCATCAAAGGGAAGGGATACACAGCCCCCCCCCCCCCACCAGTGCCAAGGTCATTACAGCCACACTCACAGGAAGACTTGGAGGAGAACCCCCACCCACTGATGTCCCTGTAGGCAGACATAGGTGTGCTCAGTATGCCCTGGCTTTGGCTAAGGTTCAAAGGTTCATAGGTTCATACTAGGCTATCTGCCCAAGGGCATTTATAAGCCTAGCCCATAGTTATTTGGCTTTCGCCACCCCTTTAGTTTGAATAAAACTATGCCTATTATTTTGCTGTGCCTCTGTCAAGCAGTGACACTGAAGTAATCCCTGGGGTATATCTGCGATCCCCCATCCATTGGTCAAGATTCCTCTTGAACAAGGCCAGCGAGGTGCTCTGCCTCACATGTACCGGGATTTTGTTCCACAGCATAGGGAGTCTCTGGGTGATGAATCTGTCCCTCCAGCATGTTCTATTAATAACCGTGTCAAGGTTTAAGTCTCCGCCCTTGTGGTTCTGAGGGATCTAGATTTTTGAGGTGAAGCATATTCATCAAATCAGGGTTTGACATGGCCTTATATGTCAGGCACAGGTCACCTCTGAGCAAGCGGTATGAGACTGAATAGAGCTGGAGTTCTTTCAGTCGGGCAGCATAAGACATATTTTTGAGACCCTTTATCCTTTTGGTGAGGAACTTTGGGGCCTTTCCAGCTGCTGCAGGTGTCTGGTCAGATACATTCCGAATGGGGCATTGTACTCAATCATAGGTCTAATGAGTGATGAGTACTGGGGCAGGAAGTCCTCCCTTGATCATGATGTGAATGCCTTCATGACCAGGTGGGCAATGTAGAAGGTTTTCCTAACTACTTTAGCAACATGAGTGTCAAACGAAGGCTACTGACAACCTGGGCCCCCAGATCCCACATGACTTATTCTGTGCCCAGAGGATTGCCACCTATATGGTAGCTAGCGGTAACCTTGTTATTCCCGAAGGGTATGACTATGCATTTCTTGGCATTTAACTTTAGGCCATGGCTCTGGCACCAGTTATCCGTTTCTGTGAGGCCCTTCTGAAGGATATCTGTGTCAGATGTGTTTTCGACTATGGCCCTAGTTTGCAGTCATCTGCAAACTTGGTCAGCCATAACCCTCCTATGTTTGCTTGTACTTCAGAAAAGTAGATGCCGAACAAGAGTGGACCCAGGACTGAGCCCTGTGGGACACCACTTGTGACAGGCTTTGAGTCTGACATGGCTCCAGCAACTCTGACCCTGTGGGTTCTGTCACTTAGCCAGTTTGCAACCCATCTTGTGATGTATGGGTTTACATTCAAGCTGATGAGTTTTTGATGATACCTGAGTGGGGTATTGTGTCGAAGGCCTTTGCCAGGTCAAGGTAGGCTGTATGGACTGCCTTTCCTCATCAATGGCCTTGGTGACTGTCTCGAAAAAGTCAACCAAGTTTAAAAGGCATGATCTGCCTTTGACAAAGCCAAACTGGGTTGGATCCAAAGTCTGCAAGTTCCCTATGTCTTTATTTATGAGTTCCATTATGATCCTCTCCATGGCTTTGCAGATAAGGCTTGTCAAGCTAATGGGACGGTAATTTCCAGGGTCGGTGGAGGCACCGCCCTTGTGAAGTGGGACCACAGTCGCCGTGCGCCACTCCTTGGGTACGTATCCTGAGGTGAGGCTAAGATTAAACAGCTGTCCTAACTGCGGGTTTAATTCCTCATTGAGTTCATGGAGCACACAGCTGGGGACACCATCCGGTCCCATGGATGCTGTGTTTTTTGCTTTGGAGAGAGCAGTTCTCACCTGGGCGTTGGAGATGTTTGGGGCTCTACAATCCTCTGGTATAGATATCTCTCCTTTTGGGGAGGGGGAGAAGTTTGCACTGAACCTGTCAGCCAGTATGTTGGCAATGTGTGTAGGTTCAGTAATCTTCACATCATTTTGAACTAATTCTGAGCATATCTGGGAGTTTCCTCCTAGGTTTCTAACATAGCTAAAGAAGGCCTTATGATTGTCTTTTGAATCCTTGGCGATTTTTCTCTCAAAATTTGCCTTGGATGATTTTATGAGAGCTCTTAGCTTTTTACTTATAATGATCAAGGGTGTCTTACCTTTCAAGGATTTTGCTCTATCTTGTAGTAGCTTCCTCCTTTTGTTGTAGAGCTTGTTTATGGCTGGGGTCCACCAGACTGGATGCTTGCCTTTGGTACAAAGAGTCTTAGTTTTGTTTGGGATTGCCTGATCCATGCAGTCCTGTAGGTGCTGGTAGAAGGCATTTGTAAGTGATTCAGCGGTTTGAGTAATGTTTACCACTGGCTCAGGGGCCTTAAAGGAGACCACACTAGTTTTTAGAAGTGTGAAGTCGGCTTTTGAGAAGTTTTTCACTGTGGTCTTTTTTGTTTCATATGGGGGCGGGATGAGGACCTCCAGCGAGATTAGTTTATGATCTGATCTCACCAGTGAGGGGTATACTTCCGGTGTTGAACATTGTGATCCCATGTTCGTGATGATGAGATCAAGTATGTTTTCTCCTCTTGTGGGGATGGTGACTAGTTGTTCCATGGCATTTGAGTTTATGAACTCCAGGAACCTTTGGGCTAGAGTGTTTGGGCTTGAGTAGTGTTCCCAGTCTATATTAGGGTAGTTTAAGTCACCTATTTTGATGGTGTTTGGAGATACATTTATCCCCTCCATTGTTTTCAGGAAGGCCATGTGAGGTTCCTGAGTTTGAGAGGGTGGCCTGTAACATGCTACAAATTGCAGAGCAGTCTTGCCTATGGTTAATTGCACCTGGATGGTCTCCGATGCATCGTGCGTTGCCACCAACCTTGAGGTGTGGGTGTCCTTTATGAATATGGACACCCCCCCCTCCTTTCTTGGTGTTGTCTGGATTTTGGGGCCGGAACGCATGATATGAGGTGAAACCTGCTAGTGCTGGGGTGCTCTCAGGAGCCTTGAACCAGGTTTCTGTCACAGCACAGACATCGATGTTCTCCATACTGAGAAGGGCCTCGAGTGCATGCATCTTGAGATTGAGACTTCTGGCATTGAGCAGCATTACCCTTAGTTTTTACTTTTTGTGTTCTAGGGTGGTAGGTTTAGAATTTGAGCCTTGCCTAAAAAGGCACTATGGGGGTGGCAAGAGCCTTTGCCAATATCCGAAGCCTAGGGTGACAGGTGCAAGCCGCCCTTGAAGCAGCGTGGCTTGTCCAGCATGTCATCCCAGGCAGACAGACATTGATCCCTTTGAATGACACCAGAATTTAAGCCAATTATTAAAGCTGATCATCTTATCACTGTATTGTGGCATCATTCTAGGTGAAGGTAGGATACTGCTCAAGGTCAGGGTCATACCTGCCTGGGCTACATAATCAGAGAGCTCCTCAATGTCTCTTTTCATGTAGTCCAAGGAGGTACATCTCAGGTCGCTGACACCAGCGTGGACAATGACTGAGTCGTACTTGTACCTGCTGTTGAGAGACCTGAGTGCTTGTGTTATGTGGCGGATTCTAGCGCCCGACAGGCAGCTTACTGTGACCTTCTCCTTACTCAGTCTGGTGAGCGGGACATCAGTGTGTCTGACTATGGAGTCACCTATGACAAGTATGTTTGGTGTTGTATTTGGCCTTAAGGGCAGTGACTGCTTTGCACACTGATTTTGTTGTTTATGTGTTGTTTGTGTGGTGTATTGAGTTTGCAGTTGCTTGGGTGTCTGCTTTGGAGGCCTCTGCTGTTTAGGTAAATTTTTACTCAGAGCCTCCGAGTATGTCTTAGTGTGTTTATGTGTTTGATTCAGTGGTGTGGTTGAGTTATGTGAGACTGGTATTGTGGTGTGTGTAGTTGCCTTCTCCTCCTGCCTGATCTTGCCAGTCCTGAGTTGAGAGAGCTCAGCCTCCAGTCTGGCTAAATAGCTGAATCTCTCACAAGTGTTAGTGTTACATGGGAGGAGGAGATGGTTGTCCGTGTACATGAGGCAATTGTAACATTGTCTCAGAATTCCCAGATTCACCAAATGGGCAGGAGAGGACGCCAGCATCTGACCCTTCGACATGCTAGAAAGAATTATGAGTTGGTATGAGACAGAAAAGTAGTGGGCTTAGCAGGGAAGTGGGCACTCCTGGGGGGGTTTTGCTAGTGAGAGATTTGTATAATATAGGAGTGCTTGACCTGCAAAGAGAATGCTTATAAGACAAGGGATATGCTTATAAGACAAGTGCTGAGCTTTTGAGAAGAAAAAGCTATTTGGAACAAGTGCTGCACTTTTAGTGTAGGTGTAAACTGTTTAGGTTCCTAACAGAGCAGTTCTAAGGGAAAAATTGAAGAACAGACTTTCTGGAGCCAGAAAGAGTTTAACCTTGTTTAACCGGCTGCCCGATGCTGCTCTAGTGGCAACTCCGCTAATCGCTAAAGCACGTTAAAGCGTGCTTGATGGCAGGGGCTGGAAAGAAGCAGGAATAGACCCAAAAGGGAAAATAAAACTACAGTTTCAAGTCAGTAACCACCTCTACGGGGGGCAGGGAAGCTGCTCAATGTTAGTCACTGCCACTGATGAACAGAGAGACCCTCCTTCAGCCCAAGCAAAAATGGCCTCACAGAAACTTTCAAACAGTCTAAGAGACAACACACAGCAGATTCATTGACAACCTAGGGACTAACACCTTACTCCTACTCACATACAGGTATGAAAATTAATGCCAGCCAAATTACACATCCTCTTCCTATCCATATTTTGGATGTATACTGCTTGCATCAGATACAGATAGCCCTGAAATACAGTTGTGTCAACTGCTGCATTTGCAAGGTTAAGTCCATAACCCTCACAGTAGTACAGTGGATTATTATGTTCTATCATTGTATCTATGGAATGGGTAAATTATAGAGGCAACTATACTGGGCTATTAATTATATCCATACAGGACTACAGACACCCATTCTGCTGACATGTTACTATTTCTAATCAGTAGGCCTCATGCATAGGATATTCATGCAGTCCTACTGCAACAGATTACTGGTACTTCATTCAAGGGAAATGTTAGAAAGTGAGGTTAAATGATAGTCAGACTAGTGTGTGTCCTAACAGAACATGGACTTTTGTTCCCACATCCCACAAAACGGCATTGTCCCCTTGTAACTGTCATAACGATAAATAGTCAATGCTGTATGAGCATTTCACAGATAGTAGGCTACATAGCATCAGAACAGTAATGTACAATTTGAACTTACATATTATGTGTTAGTTAACTGAGAATTGCAAAGTACATATTTATGCAGCTAATGGTGTGATGAATGATTCCCTGTCTCTCAAGTAGCCTCTATGGCTTGAAGGACTAAGGCAGGTAGCTTGTGTGATGGCTTACAGGTTCTAATCCTGAGCTATTACCCATTTGCATCTGTGCCACATATCCAAGACATATGTAAAAAGTATTAGGTAGTATTGGATTAGTCAGTATCAGAATTGTAAAGGTTGGGACTTGAAATCATAATATCAGCATGCATGTGTTGAAAACAGATCTAAGTTCCACCTGCAACATGATGTACTATGACAATATAACAGCTATGAATGAAAAAAATGTGCTGTGATGTAATTTATAGAGATTTTACAGGGCCATTTACAAAACACTGATCAATAAACTAGAACAACTGGATACTGATGCATTCTTGATAAGGTGGGTAACTGCAGGGCTTACATATAGGACATGGCAAGTATCATACAGCAACTGAACAAGTAGAATAATTGGTTACAGTTAGGCTGTCCCACAGGGCTCTGTTCCTGGCGCAAACTTGTTCATATTTCCCTGTAGACCTATCCATTTCATTTGAGTTGTTCTACAGTCTGTATACAGATGACTTGAAATAGGGTATACTGATTACATGCATTACAGATGGGGAATGTCTGCTAAATAACTTGACTAAATTGACCATTTGGTCACAGGAGTATAATATGCTGATAAATACATCACAGATTAAGCACATGAGATTTGGAAGACATAAATAGAAAAGTGAATATTACATACAAAACACAGTGATTGAAACTGTAGATTCAATTATGGACCCGAGTATATAGGTAGATCCAGCTTTGAGAGTTTATAATCATATCATAATCCCAGCCTGGAGTACAGCCATCTTTGGACCGGAGTCAGTTTATGGAACAGTAAGACTCTGGTGTAAGCAATGTACCACCCATTTGCTCACTGCTTAGCAACATACAAAGAAACCAAAAATGCCACTGCGCATGTACATACACATAGGCGGAGTGCAAATTCATTGCTCCTCAAGCAATTTTTTTGTAAAAATCGATATATATATATATATATATATATATATATATATATATATATATATATATATATGTGTGTATGTGTGTGTGTGTGTGTGTGTGTGTGTGTGTGTGTGTGTGTGTCTGTATGTTATATTTATATGCATATGTATGTTTATATATGTGTGTGTGTGTATATCTTTATTGTCCTACATACCCAGATCATGGAGAGTAAAGCTGCACTATGACACTTATAATGTTGGAAGAAAGACCAAAATGAAGGGCTCAACATTATATAATGCACTTACAAATAAGAGGAAGTGTGTAGAGTAACATGTGTTGCAATTGGAAGACTATTGGAATATCTGAAGTTCAGAGTTCTGGCAGTCTGCTGTCATATCATGTGCAAATTATACCACATTTGAAAGTAAACCGCAATTTTGTGTTAAACACACATAAGTATGAGTCAAACCTGTGTATTTGTTGTAGACATCTGGACATTGGTGAGCCATACCATGTTTCCCTATTACAGCATGTGGAAACATTGAAAATCTATGGCATCGAATATGAATATGTACATATATTGTCAATCCATATGTTTGTATCTGTGGCAGTAACAACACTCACATTCACTACAGCTCCTTGTGTCTGCTGTATTTCACCACACATACATCAAATACTGAACAAGGTGTGTACTGTATTATGTTGCACACTCATTGACATGGCTAATTTAGGTTTGCCACAGGCTTGCCCATCGAAATGAAAACAGACACATATGCCCAATACGGGTGCTGTTGTCACACAGCAAGGCTACAAAACAGTTATCTGATGTTAGTCTACTAGCTGCAGATGACAGTAGGAAGCAATGTGACTCTGCAGGCCTTCCAAGCTGTTCAACACAGGGGTTGTTTATGTTCTCTAGGATTACTTCACCTGCAGTCATTTATAAAGCTGACTTGAGCTGTTGAACGCATGTTAAATACTGTGATCTGTAGTGTGTAGCACTAGATAGGTAGGGGTTCTAATCTCACTCCATTCCACTTGGTGTGTGTGTATATCTCCCCAAAGAGCTAGTGTGCTGGCATAGCTTTGCACTTTTTAGTTGATGCAGGCCTCCAACTTTTCATCCTCCACAAGGCCTGCTAATGTCATCTACCATAAGACTACCTAAAGTAATGCTACTGTCAGATTTAAGCCCTGGCACATGCAATAAGTACTGTGATCTGTAATGTGTAAGACCTAGATAGGTAGGGGTCCTAATCTCACCTGCCCCATTTGCTGTGTTTGGGTATGTATGTGTAACTTCCACAAAACAAAAATAAATCCCACACTGATGTACAAACAAACAAGGTTTTACATTGTTTTGGGGCCTAACAGGTGATGCAGGCCTCCAAAGTCTTGTCCTCCATCATGCCTGCTGATGTCAACTACCATAAGACTACATAAAGCCATACAAATGTCAGACTTAAGCTGTGGTGCATCAAATGTCAGACTTAAGCTGTGGTGCATGCATTAACTATTGTGTAAGACCAGAAAGGTAGGGGTTTTAAATCTCATTGCAGCCAACCTAGTGCACATGTATGTGTTGTGCAGTGTTCTGTAGACATAAATATGTTGTGGTGCTATTCTCACTGCAGCCAAATTTGTATGTGCAGATGTTAGAGTATTTTACATCTGCCTACTGTATCATAGGCTCACTGGAATTGACTTAGCTAATGGCCCTAGTTCATAGGTTCATAGGTGTGTAGTAGGCTAATGGCCCTGGAGCCTATACAAGCCTAGCCACTAGGATTACTCTGGCATCATGCCACCTGACCTTAGTTCCCAGTGCCTCTGTTGAGTAGAGCCACTGGATTGATCCCTGGGGTTAATTTTCTATTTCTCATCCACTCATCAAGATTTCTCTTGAAGAGGGCCAGTGAGGTGCTCTGTTTGATATGTATGAGAAGTCTATTCCATAGCATGGGCAGTCTCTGGGTAATGAACCTGTCCCTCCAGCATGTTCTGTTGACTGTGGCAATGAGGTTGAGGTCTCTGGAGTGTGTGGTGTGGAGGGATTGGGATTTCTTTAGATGTAGCATTTCTAACAGAGCTGGGTCAAACATGGCTTTGTAAATCAAGCAGAGATCATCTCTAAGTAGGCAATATGAGACAGAGAATAGTTGGAGTTTTTGGAGTCTGTCCATATAGGACAAATGTGTAAGGCAGAGGATTCTCTTTGTGAGGTACTTTTGTGGCCTCTCCAGTTGTTGCAGTTGTCTAACGAGGTACATGCCAAATGGGTTACTGTACTCGATGATTGGCCTAATGAGGGAAGAGTAGAGGGAGACAATGAACTCTTTCTTCCTGGATACAAAACCCTTTGTAATGAGATGTGCTACATAGAAGGCCTTTCTGACCACAGTGGCAATGTGATGGTCAAAAGGGAGGTTGCTGTCAAACTGTGTTCCCAGATTTCTTATAACACCTTCTGTGTTCAGTGGAATACCATTAATGTGGTAATTCATGGGAACTTGGTTTTTCCCAAAGGGGATGATGACACATTTTTTGGCATTGAGCTTAAGGCCATGTTTCTGACACCAGTTGTTGGTCTCAGTGAGGCCTTTCTTTAGGATGTCAGCATCACTTGGGGAGTTAATAATAGCTCCCAACTTGCAATCATCTGTGGACTTTGTCAGCCAGAGTCCCTTTGTGTTGGCCTGGACTTCAGAAAAGTATATACCAAACAGGAGAGGACCCAGGAACGAACCCTGTGGGACTCCACTCGTGACTGATCGTCACTCTGACTTGGAGTCAACTACTTTCACACTGTGGGTTCTATCTGTGAGCCAGTTTGCAACCCACCTAGAGATATACAGGTTGATGCCTAGCTTAGTGAGTTTTTCTATGATCCCTGAGTGGTATCAAAGGCCTTGGCCAGATCAAGGTAGGATGTATGAACCACATTGCCTTCATCTACAGCTCTGGTAACTGACTCAAAGAAGTCAACCAGGTTGAACAGTCATGATCTACCATTCACAAAACCAAACTGTGTGGGATCCAGAGTTTGGAGACTCCCTATATCCTTGTTTATTAGGTCCATGATGATGAGTTCCATAGCTTTGCATATCAGACTCACCAGGCTAATGGGATGATAGTTTCCAGGGTCTGTAAGTTCTCCTCCTTTGTGGAGTGGGATGACTGTAGCAGTGCGTCATTTGGTAAGGACAAAGCCTGAGGTGAGGCTGTGGATGAGCAGGCCACACAGGTGAGGTGCCAGTTCACTCTGTACTTCATGTAAAACACAGCCAGAGATATTGTCAGGTCCCATAGAAGCTGTATTTTTGGCCTTGGACAGTGCTGTTTTAACCTGTGCAGCAGTAATATTGGGTGCCTGGCAATCTATTGATATTGTGATTGGTCCTTTGGGTTGGAGAGAGGGGTAAAGTTGGCACTGAGTCTATTGGCCACTATATTGGCAATATTTGTTGGCTCGGTATAGGAGGTACCATTGTGCAGTAGCTCAGAGCAAATCTGGGTATTGTCTTGGAGAATCTTTACATAACTATAGAAGGCCTTGTGGTTGACTTTACTATCTGCTGTAATCCTGTTTTCATAGCTAGCTTTAGGGGATTTGATGAGGGATCTCAACCTTTTGTTGAGGCTGATAAGGGAGTTTTTCCTAGCCAAGCTGTTACCCTTATGTACACAATCAACACCTATTGCCCTTGTCCAAGCGGGACACAGGTGGAACTTCCATGGTGAAAGTATGGTCACCTAACCAATCGCACTGACTGCATCTAAAGAGGAACAATGAGGTGCTTTGTTTGACATGATGTGGGACTCTGTTTCAAAGGTGTCTTAAACTCTGGTAGACAATTCTCTCCCTCCAGCAGGTTGTATAAATGTCACGTGCCAGGTTAAGGTCTATACAGCGAGTAACCCATGCACCATTTGACGTATGGATATGCAGCATTTCCAATACAGCAGGGTCAGAGATTGCCTCATATGCAAGCCAGAGATCACCTCTGAGTAGTCTGCATGACACACACTAAGTTGACAGTGACAGGAGATGATCACCATGGACAGATGCTGAAGAACTGAATTCCCATTGTGAGGAAGCTATTTGGTCTCTCCAATTCTTGCAGGTCTTGGAAAGGTACATACCAAAACACTGTTGCACTCAACTATTGATTTGCAGAGGAAACAGGACATGGAGTTTATGGCATCTACTTTTTCTGGAGACAATGCCCTCATTTATTGGGTGAGCATGATAGAGTGTCCTTCTTACCACTGCGGAAAAATGCTGATCTAAGGTAAGTTAGCTGTCAACCTGTGTGCCTTGGTCTCCCATCCCTGAGTATGTATGTCAGGTATTGCTATTGATGTGGTACTTAGCAGGAACATCACTGTTACCGAAAGCAATGATAATATATATGTTTGAATTGCTTTTATGGCCATAACTTTGGCGACAATCATTTGTTCAAGTAAGACCCTTGCATAGGATGTTGACATACTTTGGAGATTCTATGATTGTGCCCAGTTTGCAGGCATCAGCAAATCTTGTCAGCCACAGACATACTTTGTGCTTGTATTTTGGAGAAATGGATTCCAAACAGTACAGGACCTATGACTAAACCCTGTGGGACACCACTGGTTAGATCTCAACTATTGAAGGTGTATTTCCATTTTATGACTATATGGCCTCTATCACTGAGACAGTGATCAACCCCTCCAATGATATAAGGGTCAATGCCTAGTTGGGTGCATTTGTCAATGATGGCTGAATGGGGAATAGTGTCAAATGTTTGGCTAAGTCCAAATAGGTTATATGCACAGATTTCTCCTCATCCAGGTCCCAGGTGACTGTCTCAAAGACGTCCACCAGGTTTAACAGGCATGATCTCACTTTGACAAATCCAAACTGTGTAGGGAGTGTGGAGATTACCTATGTATTTGTTGATTAAGTCTGTGAGGAGTTGCCCCATGGCCTTGCAGATATGTCTAATAGGTATATAGTTTCCAGGGTCAGTGGATGCACCACCTCTGTGCAGGTGGATAATGGTGGCTGTTCCCATTTAGCTGGGACAAAGCCGGTGGTTACACTATGATTGCAAAGAGTGCCCAATGGTGTTAGTACTCCATGGTGGAGCTGATGTAGGACTCAGCCTGTGATGCAATCAGGTCCCATAGATGCTGTGTTTTTGTCCATAGAGAGGCCATTTTTGACTTGTTCTTTTCAGATACAAGCTGGGGTACAGGTGGTAGGGATATTATGGGGTACGTGTGATGAGGACAGGGGAGTGATGGTTTCACAGAACCTGTCGGCCAATAGTTTAGCTATGTTAACAGGCTCTGTATACGCAGTATTATTAACCATGAGTTTGGCACAGATGTGGGCCTTTCCTTTTGGGTTACAGATGCAACTATAGAATGCCTTGTGGTTGTACTTTTCAGAGAGGGCTAATTTGAACCCATATAGTTTGTTTTGGAGGACTTCACAATAAAACTTATTTGGTAGTTTAAACTGACGAGGGAGTGTTTCCAGTTTAGGGGGCCTCCCTCCCTCCTATCCTTATAGAGCAATGTCTTCCTATTATTGTAAAGCCTGTTACTGGCAGTTGTCCATAAAGGCAGGTTTGCTTCACCATGAGGAGTTGTTGTGCTCATGTCAGGTACAGCTGAGTCAATGCAATCATACAGGTGTGTGTATACAGCAATAGTGTAGACCTCAGCATAGTTGGCAGTTGCATCTGAACAAGGAGGTGCAGAGAAACTAGTTATACCATCCCATAGGGGGTTATAATCTGGATTAATGAATGTCTTTAGTGTATTTGCTCCGGGGGGGGGGGGGTCAGGTGTGATACCTATTTTAATAAGACCGATTTGTTGTCAAATCTCACCAGAGAAGACCTCACAGCAGGGGTGCTACAGTGGTCGCCCATATTGGTAAGCACCCAATCCAGTATGTTAGCTCCCCTTGTGGGGGTGTCAGTCTGCTGGTCCAGGCCATTGGAGATAAAGTCGAGTAACCTTTGGGCAAGTGAGTTTGAACATGATTAACCTAGCCAGTCATTGAGTAGTAAAAGTCACCCCAAACCATGGTGTCCAGCTGTATCATGATAGACTCATGTAAATTCAAATAAGCAGAGTGGGTGTCCCGATTCATGGAGGAGCTCTTGTATCTGGTGATGACTTGAATAAGTGCCCAACAAACAGTCACTAGCACCTGAAGTGTATCCATGGAATCATACTGTGTAACCAATGTGGGTGTGTATGTATCCTTAATGAATATTTATACACCACCACCATTAGTTTCAATGCCTTCAGTCTGAGGTCTGCACGTGTGGAAGGAGGTGCAGCCTGGTAGGTCTGTGGTGCTCTCCACAGCCTTGAACCAGGTGCCTGTGACTGTACAAAGGTCTGTGTGCTCCATGATGAAGACAGCTTCCAATGAGTGCAGTTTCCTGTTGATACTCCTAGTGTTTAACAGCATAACCTTGAGGTTGTTTGTACATGGGGTTTTTACACTGGAAATTTTGTCCTTGAGACACCACCTAAAAAGGGTACTATGGTCATAGCAACAGCCTTAGGCAGTACCCGAAATCCCAGGGGTGACAGAAGAAGAGCATCTGTGGCAAAGCATCAAGGTCTGTTGAGCATGTCTTCCCAGGCTGACAGATAGTGGATCTCCTTAGACTGACACCAGACACTAAGCTTGTCATTGAAGTCAATCATCTTCTGTTTGTATTGAGGCATCATCCAAGCAGAAGATAAAATGCAGCTGACAGTCAAGGGCATTCCTGTCAGATACTTAGTGTGAGAGCTCAGTCATGTCTGTTGTCACACAGTCCAGAGAGGTACATCTCAAGTCTTACACAACAACAGGAACTATAATGTAGTCATAACAGTACCTGTTGTTGACAGATTTGACTATATGTGTCATATCCTGGTTCCTCGCAGACAGCTGACTATGATCTTTACCTTATCTAGCCTGGTGAGAGAGACATCAATATGACTCATGATGTAATCACCTATGAGTAATATGATTGAATTTGTGTTTTGTGGTAAGAGTTTGACCAGTGAGGCAGTGGTGCATTAGCTTTTATGTGTGCTGTGTTCTGCAGCGGTAGTATTATGTGTAGCATGCTTGTTTTTCTGTTTGTTAGGTGTCTGGTGTTTAGGTGTGTTTCTGGTACGGACCTCCACATATGTAGGTATGTGTGATGTGGGTTTGGGTAGAGTAGAAGGTGACGTGGGCATGTTGGCACCCAGCTCATTGTCATATGTACTGACAGGTGTGTGAGTGAGTGAGTGAGCATGGATTCAAAGTTTTTAATGTGGATGTATCTCTCACATGTTGTGTTTGTTTGGAGTAAGAGTAAGTAGAGGTTTGGGGATGCTATCCACATCTCTGCAGCAGTCAGAGATAATGCCATTAGCAATAGATTATTACTTGTATATACGTCACAATAGGCCATGGTTAGGCAATGGTCTGACATATGCTTATATGTAACATGTTGTTACCTTTATGGTGAAATTCTAACGTAAAACAATACCTGACAGTGTAGGATAGCATGGTAGATTGAGTACACTGCTTTGCCAGGCTTTAGGTACTTGAATGAACCATAATCCTGTTATTAGTCATGGTCACAGCAGCATACTTACAAATGTGGCAATGTACAACACCAGCAAAGTAAGGGTCACACTCCTACACCCTTGGGGTTCAGAGCCTCAAACACACTCTCTGTAGGCACTCTGTGCAGTGAAGATGTGCATGTCTGTGCATGCACAGAAAACTTGTCAAACTTTGCTGTCATTACTTTAGCCTTGCAAGTCTACAGTGTGTGTCAAACAATCAGACAGCAAATGTATGTTGTGTGAAATGATGTGGGAACACAGTTTATTGTTTTGGGAACATAAATGTAGAGTATGACATATCTCAGACATGTGGGGAGGGACAGAGACATTGCCCAAAGGTGGCCATCTGTCTGCAGTTGGCCTCACATCCATGTCACGCAGATCACCACCATTAAGCTGTTAAAGGGCAGGCTGCATGAATTGCTGTGAAACTGTCACATAACATAGATTGCTGCCACTGTGGAGCTTGACGGAGCAACCTTGGACATCTATGTCACCTAAGACATAACCTTATATTATGATGCATTAGCTGTGATCCTAATCACCATCGGGTCAGTACCCTAGTAAAATACTAGAAGCCTTGGAACCCAAGGCATAATACATGCAAATGTCAAATGAATAGTCTGGTTATTAATTAAGGCATCTACCTGGAAAAGGCTACAACAAGCTTACAGAGCCTTGTATCATGTGTGATGTGGGTGGATCAACAAACAGGCTGTGGCTTGCTTCTTATCTTGAGCTTGGTGCTAATATTTTGCTACTGGTGAGAAACAAACAATAGGACTTTTGCATCCCACCACAGTGAGGCCATGTTGAGACCAGCAGTAGTAGCTGTAGCAGTAGCCAGGCAGCAACAATTCAGCTGACGGTCCTCTTTTCAGCATTTTTCATAAGGTAATTGTTCTTTCCTTCTTTTTTAATTTCTCCAAGTCTTTTGGGTTTCTAATACCATGACAGGAATGGATCCCATTCCTTAGTCAAAGTACGATTAAAGTTCATGAAATTAGTATTGTTTCAATCTTTGATGTCAGCCAGAAGTGCTCTTAGCTGCACATGGACCACTACATCCGGTTTTCTAGTATCTATCTTTCGAACTGTTGGTAATGGATGATCCCATGTGATGTAAACTTCATCATTTTCTATGATGCCTTGTGGCTCATGTTTCCAGTATTTTACAGCCACTTCAGTATCATAATGTTTGCACAATCCCCAGTGCAAGGTTTGCCACATTGTTTTGCCTTTCTGTATACAGTCCTTCTGATATTAGTATGTCACAACCAGCAACATGGTGTGCAACTGTTTCCATTTCTGTTTTACAAAACCTACATTTGTCTGTTTCCCCCACATGTTCAATGGACTTTGTAAACCAATGAGTACATAGCCCACTGTCTTGGGCTGCCGATATTAGCCTTTCATCTCTTGGTTTGAGTTCCCCTCTCCTTAACCATTCCTGCATTTGATCCTGATCAACATGAGGTTCTTCCAGAAGTTTTCTATACTTGCAACTATATTTATGCATTTTCCACATTTTTTGTCTTCTCATCTGGTCCTTCACCTTATATTCTTTTTTTTGTTGTTGTTGTTGTTTTGCACATTCGGTTGCTCCCTGATTTTTATCTACTTCTGGTTTGATTTCCATTCCTGGTTGACTCTGATATGCTTTTGCTAGATTAAGCAGAGAAATCATTTTAGATTTATTCTCCCCATGATTCAAAATTTTGACTATGGGTATTGTGAGGTTAGCAAATATGTATGCAGTCCTATGATTGCAGGCCTATACAGTACAGGTAATAAATTTCAAGGAGGCCCATCACTCCTTCGGAGTGGGGAATAATCTTGGTATGCACTGATTTTTATAAATCATTTGGTGAGCATGAAGCATCCCAATTGTTTTCCTGTCTAATCTATCCAACACATTTTGGGGCCAGTCAATCACTCTAAAACTGCAAGTTAGGACAGAAAGAGCAAATTAGTTTATAGATTGAATTTTGTTCCTAGATGTCAGTGCTGTTTTCAGGATTAATTTAAGTCTTCTAAAGTATTCCTTACTAAGTTTTATTCACATTTTTTCATGTTTTATTACTCATCCTTCATCATTTCCCAAATATCTATACACTCCCTCTTCCTCAAGTTCTTTTACAACACATTATTGTCCCAAACTAATGTTTTCTTGCTGCTACAGTTTTCCTGCTTTATAGGGTGCTTTTGCACATTTATCAAGAATAAATGACATTCTAATATTATCTGTACTCCTCCCTCATTAGGCCTATAATTGAGAGTATAAAGCCCTGTTTGGTATGTACCTCTCCAAACACCTGCACCATCTGGAAAGGCCACAGAAATACCTCACAAAGAGAATACATGACCTCCAACTCCTGTTCTATGTGGACAGGATCAAATTACTATCACTCACTCTGTATCATACAGATTTCTCAGAGGTGATCTATGTCTTGCCTACAATCCAATCTCAGACCATGATCTACTAGAGATGCTCCATATACATAAATCTAACTCCTCACGTAGTACCCAATCGAAAGGCTTAAATCTAATATGTCACATTAACAAAACCTGCTGGAGAGACAGGTTTGTATCCCAGAGGCTCCCCCATCTCTAGAACAGACTTCCCATACATGTCAAACAAACTACGTTGCTGACCCTCTTCAAGCACAACCTTGATGAGTGGATGGGTAACCACAAATTAGTCCCAGGGGCTCCAGCTGTGTCCCTTATTAACAGGGGCAACAGGTGCTGATTGAGGTTTCTTTTTTGGGGATAAACTCTTGGCTAGGCTTGTAAGGGCCCCAGAACCATTAGGCTAGTAATTTCCTTTGATCCTATAATCTGAAAAAGTTTTGACAACTTGCAGTTGTGCTTTTAGTTCCTCATCTGATGAGCTACACAGTTTTAAATCATTGACAAAGAGAAGATGAGAAGTCTTTACACCTTGTTGCTTCCTAGCATCCAAATTATAGCCATGGCCTAAGCTGTTAAGTAGACAGCTTAATGGGTTAAGGGCAAGACAGTATAGCAGAGGTGGCAAAGAGTCACCCTGGAATATCCCCCTTTAAATTTTTATTCCTGGGATAATAATTTTATCATGGCTTAATTGCAAAGTGATCTGCGACTGTTTCCTGGTCACTGTAATGTAGTTGATCAGTGCAGGGTGTATCTTATACATTTTTAAGCACTCTTTTACTCATGAATGTGGGATACTATCAAATGCTTTTTTATAGTCAATCCATGCCATGCTTAAATTCTTCCCCTTTTTACAGTTCTCCATTACAACTTTAAACAACAAATGTTCCTTTGTTCCATATGAATTTCTTTTATTACCCTTTTGTTCTACTGCCATAATTGAGTTTTCTTCTAAATGAGTATAAACTCTGTCAGAATCAATTCCAGTGTATAGTTTATATGTCGTCTGAAGGCAAATTATTGGTCTATAATTTTTAGGGTGGCTTGCAGGTTCACTCTTAAGTAAGAGCATCGTTTTCCTTTTATTAGCCAGGTTTGTGTCTGTTCAGGGTGCGCACATAAATAGTTCTTACAAATGGCTAAATCTTCATGGAAAGATGTTAATTAATACTTTTAACCAAAAGTTAGGTACTGCATCTGGGCCTGGGGTTTTCCAGTTAGAGGCTTTTCTTAACTTTGTTTCAATCTCTCTTGCTGTTACTTCATCACATTTCATATCTTGTACCTTTAAACTTCTTATTCTTCCTTTTGCTTCTTCTATCTATTTAGCATCTTTGTTATGTTCCACAGGATTTTTATAAATACTTCTCCAAAATGTATCTATCTCTTCATTTTTTTTGGTGGTCTTTCAATTCCTTTTATCTTGTTTCCCATTTCTCTATAGAACGTTTTTGTGTCATCAATAAATTGCTTATTTTGTACTTTTCTGTATATTTATCTGTGTATCTTCTACGTTTTTCTGCCTGTGCTGAGATTTTTAGTTTGTTATTTATGATAGTGCATGAGAGATTCTGATATGGTCTAATATTGCTCATTGCACATTGTTTCCCGGTATATATTGCTTGATTGGTGTGTAACTTCAGAAGAACTGCCTAAATACGCCATACTTAACTTTACAGGGTGCACGTATTACTTTCCACTGCAGTGTTTGGCAGTGTTCTATGCAAAACCAGACACCTTCAATAATATTTTTCTCAGAAACCATAATGGAATTAACTCCAATCCTGAACTGCACACAGGACAACCAGTAAGCACTGCCAAGCATTGACCCCATAGTTGCGGAACAGATACTTGTGACGTTGTGTGATATTCTCATTACAGCTGTGTAATCAATAATAAAGGATTAGTTGCCATGGATATAAGGGCTCCCACTGTGAGCTTTACCACCCTGGCTGATATGGGCATCCTGAGGCAATGTAGAAATCACAACACATTTGCCGACAACCACTTCATTATCAAATAAACTGATATGGTATATGAGAATGTATATACACAATGTCACTGGAGGCAAAGCTCTCACATAAAAGTACTCTTAATTTCAATAAGATAGTCAGTGGGATACACACTGCACCCATCACACAAAATCCAAAGCAGACATGAGCTGAGGTACTAACATGTAACCTACATAAATCACACAACACCTCACAGAGAAAGTCCAGATAACAAATACATTCAACAGCCCCATATGCACTCTGAAAACAACACACATATCAACACATGGAGCAACATGTCATGGAGAAACAACCTATAAGCCCTTAAGTGAAGCAGACGCACAATCCAACATTCTAGGAATCATTGACTTTATGCAAATAAGGAGCTGTCATTGAATCCCACACTGACACAAACGTTCTCCAGAAGGGGTTGACACAGACATACAGTTGTTGTCAGAGCAATGGGCTAACACTAAATACCAAGAAATGCACAATACTATCCTTTGGGAAGTCATCCACCCCTGGTAACTATCACATTGCCAGCAAACCTGGAATAGTTGACTGAATAGTCAGTGACTTATGGACACAGATAGTGATTTACCCTTTGCCTGTTACATGCCTATAATATTGTGGACATCATTCTCTGTTGTGCAACCTATAAACAAAGGTATGGCATGTAAATCCAAGGAAGACATTGTTCCACTGTAATCGGCATTCAAAAGACCTATCATTGGTGCAATGCCACCTTTGGTATGTAACCAGCCAGGCTTATCCGACAACTGTAACATCCACAGAGGTTTCTCAGCAAGCCACTACATGGTGTACATAACATGTCCTATGCAAATCACGTAAAGGCCCTACCCATGAAGTTTGTCTCCCACTTGCTATGGAGGGATGGTGTATGTCTGCCATACAGGGTGGTGTCAGACCCCACTTTGGACCTCTTGCATATCCACAAAACAAGTAGCACCAGAATTACCTGTTCTACCGACCTACACCTTGACAGTGGTATATATAGGACATGCTGGAGAGACAGGTATGTAACCCAGACACTACACCCTATGTGGACCAGGATCCACATCCATGTGAAGCACATTTCCGCCCTAACACAAATCAGGTGCAAGTTACACAATTGGATGGGAAAAAGAACAATCATTCTTGTTGATGGTTCAACCCCACACCCCAGCTTGTAAATGTTTCAGCTCCCAAAACCCTGCTTACACTTATCAACGATATCATACCATTACAGTGTTTAGGTATGCATGGCTAGGCTTAAAGGAGCCCTTGTGTTCGTTAGCCTATTAAACACATATGAACTTATGAACCCCAGAAAATATACTGTGTTATCTTTCTGACAACATTTGTCTTGTGTGCTGACATTCAGTTCTGTGCTCTGACATTAATAGGTTGCTTGTAGATGTGCAACCATAGGTGCGGCCTACACAATCCTGAAAGTGAGACATAAACATTTCCATGTGACACCTGTCATTGTGTGACTACACAGCCATTACAACAGCATCCATCATAATGTGCACACACTGTTATGGTACAGTCATTATAAACGGCAGCATACAAATTGTGAAAATGAACAGTACAAGTAGCATGTCAAAAGCAACATGGATGAAACAAATTCATATTAATGTAGATATTCACCCTGTGCATTAGACACATTGCTTTATTTCCCTGCATTTATGAGAGAGATGAGAGAGATGTGGCACAGGTATCATCACTTGGACAGGGTGTTGTGTGGGGGTGCAGGAGGCCGAGGATGACCCAATAGGTTGGCAAGCTTGTGTGTTTGTCAGGAAGGGATGCAGGCAGAATGAGACATGGAATTGTGGTGTGCATGTCTGTAGGTGATCTGAATGTGAGAATGGTGTGTGAGTGTCTGAGTGTACACATCCAAGCTCAATGCTAGCCCTATGTGTCTGTATAATGGACAGCTGTGAGCCGTGCATGGTAAAACTGACAGTTCATCGTCTTCGCCTCAAACATGTGAACTGGGTCTGCCAGGAGTTGCATTGGCACCTCCACTTCCAAAGTCAGATACTGTGCTACTACCTGAGGGTGACTGCTGCCTGTTGGGAATATGCCCTCCATGGGACCACCCAGGACCACAAGCCCATGGCCTGCCACTTCTTGGAGTGGACAGCACATTACTCTCTGGAGTGCTGGATGTACTGCCACTATGGGACCATGATTGTGCATGGCCACGTTGACTCTCAGCAGATGTAGTTGCTGATCTACATCCATGAGGCTGGTGCTCATCTCCAACCAGACATTCCATCACTGACAACATGCATTCCAAGAAAGATAGTGGGCAATCTGTTTCAGACCAACGTCTTTCCACTGCATTAGTGAACTGATCCAGTGTATCAGCAATCCAGTGGAGACAGTCCCAGATATCAGACTGTGTTCCATCCATAACCCTGAGCATTCTTCTGGAGTTCCATTCTAAATATGACTGTTCCTCCATGATGGCCCTAAACATATGCCAAGTGACACAAGATGAGACATTTGCAACAGGTGGTAGAGGGACTGTATGCCTCCTATGACATAATTCCCAGTTCAATTAATCCACCCTGTGACTGTCCAATATCTGTGGCCAGAGGGGACTGGCTATGCATAGGCATACTGGCTGTGTACAGTGATAATGAGGGTGGACGAGGGATGTCAATCTCTGTGTCAAATTCAGCCCCTGCATGCCGCAACTGTGCCTCAGTTTGCCCATCATCATCATCAGAGTTTCAAGAGATACTGACATCAGATTGTGAAGGGGACAAAGACCAACCTCTCGGGTCACCTCTGATAAAAAGGGAAAAGCACTGCATTAATACCTGTACTGCTGTGCTCTGCAGTACTATGTTGCAATATATGTTAAGCTGTATACACTGCTGTCACTATTACACATTTGTATAGCACACAACCTTGTATACTAGGACATGAGGACATTATTTTCTAACCCACATCTGTAATCCCTTGGAAATAAATGCTCTTTAAACAAGAATCACATGAGTAAAACATTAATGATGGAAACTGCTGACATTCTGCAAAACCCTCCACAGTTGACAGTTATGGCAATCAGTAATGTCCTAACCACAGTCCACAAAAGGGTAGCACTAGGAACAACACAGGCAGGTAAAATCTGTTGTAGTTTATTCCACAAGTAAACAAGGATAAGCACTTTCACAGAAAATAAAAGCTCTGCTTCATCAGATCCACCATATTCACAACAGAAGCAGCTTAAATACTACATACCCCACCAGTCATGAGCTAAAGTGACTCATACAACCAAAGACATATTGTAAAGAGCATTCATATATAACAAAAGCATTTAAAATATTCTCCTAAACAACCTGCGTGCTTTCAATACAGGTTTAAGAGGGACATTCTCATTTAGTCCCAACCTTTTGTGCATTTGCATCCTAACAATCCACTCAAGTTCCACAGTCTATATATGATTCCTGATGTCACCCATTCTCAGGGTTTCAAAAACCCTATCAATAACTCTAAACTTCAACTTATGCTCAACTGCCTTCTCAACTACATGTTCAGCTAGAGAATTTGACATGTACTTGATATTAATGGAATGAAGGTGTTCCCTTGTATGGTCCTTAAACTTCCAATTGCTCTTCCCCACATAGAATGAAGAGCATGTGACACAGTGCACTAAGTAAATAACATCTTTAGTGTCACAGCTAGCAGAGACTTTAAAATAAAATCTCCTGCCATTATCAGGGTTCACAAAAACGGGTCTATATTATAACATCGAATTTTATAAAGATTGAATGTTATAATATCGAACCAGTAATGTCAAACGCTGAAAACAGCGAAGGTGCAGGACACTGAATTCTTTCCTAGGGAAAGAATTCGGTGGGCCGTTGCTGTGGCTTTGCTGTTTTCAATGTTCAATATGTTGGAACGTTATGGGTCAGGTTGAAGTAAGTGTGCAATTGTGTTTAGGTTAGGGTTAGGGGGCGGGTTAGGTGAGTTAGGGTTAGGGAATGGGTCAGGTAAGTGTGCGGTTGTGTGAGCATTAGGGTTAGGGCGTGGGTCAGGTAAGTGTGTGATTGTGTGTAGGTTAGGGTTAGGGAGCAGGTTAGGTGAGTTAGGGTTAGGGCGTGGGTCAGGTAAGTGTGCGATTGTGTGTAGTTTAGGGTTAGCGAGCAGGTTAGGTGAGTTAGGGTTAGGGCTTGGGTCAGGTAAGCGTGCGGTTGTGTGTAGGTTAGGGTTAGGGGGCAGGTTAGGTGAGTTAGGGTTAGGGCACGGGTGAGATGAGTGTGCGATAGTGACGGACCTTAGGGTTAGGGTTGGGTTAAGGTAAGTGGATAGCTAGTAGAGTATGTAAGGTTAGTTTGGGTTTAGGAGCAGGATTTTAAGTGTATGTGTGTGGATTGCTGTTTTTTGTGTGTGTTTGTGTTGTGTGTATGTTTCTCAGAATAGCGAATTTTTTCCTGTAGAAAAAATTTGCTATTCTGACTGTTCGATGTTTTCGGATTTCGGTGTTTAGGGTTCGATATTATAACATTCGATGTTTACGAATTTCGATGTTATAATATAGACCCCACTAAAACATTATCTGTCTCAATATATGTGCAATATTTAGATCCTCCACATGGAAATGTGACATTTCTTTCATTCCCATCTCTACTCTCCTTAACTTTATTGGGGGTAGAAAAGAGCCGCTTAAGATTCTTTTTATTTTTAAACACAAAGGCAGGTTCATCACCCACAATAGTCCTAATCTTCTCATCCATTAACAGAACTGGCCAATGCTTCTTAATAACAGCAATAACCTGAAGCAACAAAGTGGGTATGATTGTAAATTGATCGATTTGATTTGCCTCTTCCTTGAGCTAATTCTCGAAAATAATGTTTGACTGTTTGATGAAGCCTATTATGTTCAGACCTCTGGCATAGCCCAATGGGAAAATGATCAATTGTTGAATGGTAGAAATAAATTCCTTAAGTATATTAGCCTATATAATAGGTTTGTTGATGACATTTATATGCTGTGGCTGGGAGATGAAGAGGAGTTACTATGTTTTCTGGATTATATACATAGCACCACTTCCTTTTTAAAATTTTTGATCAAATATTCACCCAATGAGATAGAGTTCCTGGACATGAAGGTTGTTAGACTACCAGATATGACATTTGACACCATGTTATATAGGACTGAGTGTTATAGGAACTCCCTCCTACATAGAACTAGTATGCACCCCCATATGTATTTCATAATATCATTAAGAGGTAGGGCATGCGAGTATCTAGACTTAATGCTCGAGATTCTGGGTTCCTGGATGAATTCGCTGTTTTAGAACACAATTTTATGGAAAGGGAATATAAAAGCAGGGAAGCGGAAGTTGGACTTAATGCTAGTCACCATCAAGTTGGACTTAATGCTAGTCACCATCTTAGATCTGATAGAGGGTGACCATACTTTTCTAGGAAACATAAGAAAGAGAACTTAGAACAGAAAGAGGAACCACTTAGATGCTCCAGCTTACCAATAACATATTGCAGTAACGTGAATGATGCAATGAAGCATTGGTTGGTTCTGAGAAGATTAGGACTATTGTGAGTGATGAACCTGCCTTTTTGTTTAAAAATAAAAAGAATCTTAAGTGGCTCCTTCGCTACCCTGATAGAGTTAAGGCGAGTATAGATTGGATTTAAAGAAATGGTACATTTCCATGTGGAGGATGTAAATATTGCACATATATTGAGACAGATAATGTTTTTGTGAACCCTTATAATGGCAGGAGATTTTATTTTAAAGTCTCTGCTAGCTGTGGCACTAAAGATGTTATTTACTTAGCGCACTGTGTCACATGCTCTTCATTTTGTGTGGGAAAGAACAATTGGAAGTTTAAGGAGCATATAATGGAACACCTTTATTCCATTAATATCAAGTACATGTCAAATTCTCTAGCAAAACATGTAGTGGAGAAGGGACCTGAGCATAAGTTCAAGTTTAGAGTTATTGATAGGGTTTTTGAAACCCTGAGAATGGATGACATCAGGAATTGTACAGAGACTGTGGAACTTGAGTGGCTTGTTAGGATGCAAGCACATAAAGGGTTGGGACTAAATGAGAATGTCCCTCTTAAACCTGTATTGAAAGCATGCAGGTTGTTTAGGTGAATATTTTAAATGCCTTTGTAATATATGAATGCGCTTTACAATATGTCTTTGATTGTATGTATTTGTACCTTTAAGATATGGGGTAATGGAAGCCTTGGAGCTGTCCTGTGTCGCAAGGCTTGCTAGGAATTCTTTGTTGGCTGACATAGGTTGTTTTGCTGCAGGCCCACCACCAGTGACCTGACCATCCCTGGCCATGTCTGCTGCATGTCTGTGTGCCAAGTTGGTAATGTCAGTGGCATGGTGTTGCACCTGCTCATATGTGTGATCCTGGTGACCCACAGCATTAATGTTGTGCATCAGTTTGTCCCAAAAGGCTGTATGTTCTTGTTTATTTGCTCTGCTTCTTGACAGCAGGAGTTGTTGTTGTTGTCTCAAGACCTCAATAATGAGGTCATTTTCAGCCTCAGTGAAAGGTGGAAGGCATCAGGCATGCATAAACAAATAAATGAGAACATTTCAGGATCATATATGTGGGAGTACAGTATGTAGAGTTACAGAAATAAAGGAAGCCTATTGGTATTCCCCGGTTGATTACACATCTCTTAATCAACAATGTGCCAAACAAACAAAGGTTGTGGAAGCAACTAGGATAGTAGTAATATAGGGACCCATTGCTGTTTATGACATGACAAATACCCATATATGATCACATAACAAACACAGTAGTCCATTGTTGTGTGCTCCATTGCAGGGAACCTCCCCCCACCCATATTATATGTATAAACAACAGTGCCAACCAAGTAGCAGGATACTGCTACAACTGCTAACAAAGGAAGTATCAGGAGACCTGTGTACCTAGTTAATACAAAGTATTTTACCATTGCTGTACTCTATATCCTCTGTAGGTGTAACACAGCTGGAGATCACCTGACATGTTATCCCATGCCCCCTAAGTATATTCACACATATGCATCATGTTGAAAGCAAAATGGTTACATATCTGATGGAGTACAAAACTCCTCTGTTGAAATATACAGCTATATGAGTACTGTGTGAATGAGTTAAGCATACAAACTAACTCTCATACACAATGGTTCCCCTAGCTAGGTGTTTGTATTTTTAAGATGGTTCTCATTAGCAGGGATTGCCTCTGAACCAATCTGCGGTTCAGGAATGCTACATGCAGCATACACTGCTGATTTGCAGTGTAATAAGCCAATCCCATGCAAGTACTCAGCAATATAAAAGGACCCAATGTACATTCCACCCCCTTTCCTCACATTTTCAATTGAGAATTACTGGGTAGAGATTATATCAGCACAGAGAGAATGTTTGGGGCAGCTATTTGTCATAAACAGATGTGTGTGCTACAGGCTAAATCTGCTGCTGGCAATAGGCATATTTAGAGAGGCTACAGAATGTGCAGGGCAAGAACACTTAAGAGTAACTGTGTGACCTGTGGCAGCCTTAGTGTACAGTCAGAGCCTGGTTGAGGGAACCCATCCTACTGGAAAGTAAGGTATGTGTTTAAGGTAAGTATGTTAGCCAAAGGTATCATTAACAGAGTAAA
The DNA here is from genome assembly GCF_019279795.1 of Protopterus annectens. NCBI lineage: Eukaryota > Metazoa > Chordata > Ceratodontiformes > Protopteridae > Protopterus > Protopterus annectens. Next base: position 784,239,335 of record NC_056736.1, on the reverse strand, counting down.
GGGAAACATACTTGTTGTATCCTAGAACAAGTGAAGGGGTACATTAACCATTATGTCAACCAGTCAGATAACTGCCAAGTCAAGTGTTATGTCATGGCAGTCATCTGGAACGTGTGTGCTGTCAACTGTTGCTTCTAGCACGAGCTCCATATATGTATGTAATTGGTGCTGCTGTGGTTCTCTGTAATATCACTTCAGTAGCAAATCATTGTGGGCTGCAGTCTGATATGACTGGACCTCATTTGAAATACATACTTCAAAATCTTCTGGGAATTCATATTGATGCAAGACCTGACATTCTATGCACCTTTTAGTGTTGTAATAGGAATATTTTAAATGTGGTCCATCTGTAGGCCTTTGTCTGCCATTATTTAAAAGCAGGCATTTAAAATGTACTGCCTTGGGTGGATAAATACCTGATGAGACAGTCATACAAATCAGAATTTATACTGGTGATGTACACATACATGCATTTTAAATGCTAGACATGGCTGTATTTGAACCCAGGACCATGTGGACCAAAAAATAAAATTCACAACATTTAACAGATTGAGCTTATGAATTGCTATTATTGCAGTAGCAGCATTTTTACATGTTGCACATATAATTTGCCACATGCCAGCTGTTAAATACCTTATTAACATCTATTATTATATGTCTGGCTTTATAGTGATGTATTTCTCTACCAGAGTCCCAGTTACAGTCCTATTTTTCCATTAAATTCATAGCTGATTTGTGTGATTGGGCGCAATGTGCAGCATGGCTTAAACACGCTTAATGACGGGAATTTGGCAATTATTATTTTTTGCTTAAAACACCTGTGTAAAGTAACAGCTGTGTGGCTTGGCAAGTTGATGCATTGGCCTGCAGGTGCAGTGGTCCTCGGACCAAAATAGGGCACAGGTGTAATTTTTGAATGTGATTATAATTTTTTCCAAAACATTTATTAATATACCACCATTTAGCTTAGCTTAGCAATGCTGCGTGTCATGCAGCATCATGCAAAAATTATTTAAAGAAAATAAAAATGGGGAGATAGGACAGTGGTGAAATGGGGAGGAAAAAGAGGAAAAACATAGTTAAAGAGAGGTAGAAATGTGCAGGAAAGGAGTAAGAAAGAAGCATAGTTGTCCATTTCTTGTACGGCAACAACTGTGCATTTTAACAGAATTTTTAGCTGAATTTAGGCTGTCATCCCCAGAGACATGGATGAGGACAATGTAAGTGCATTGTCAAGCCGATTGGACCAAATTAAGTGACATGTATGTGAAATGGAGAGCTATGTATGGGATGTTTTTTTTTGGGGGGGACAGGTGAAATTTTTTTTTGTTTTGTTTTGTTTTTTTGAAGGTGAGAGTGGAATGTTGGAGAAGTGGCATAAGTATGTGTGGAGGAGGTAAGTTGGGAAGGTGAGGAAGCTTTTGCAGACAGACAAGACAGACAAGACAGCAGACACAGTTGGTGTGTGACACAAGAGGGGGTGAATACCCTGGTTGGGGAGGGTGTTGTGGAATCCCAGTTCCAGGATGTCATTCACAGTAGTAGTGTGACTCAAGTCCTCACCCATGTGACTGTCACTACTGAACCATCACTACTGCTGTAGAGACATTGGTCAGTGCTAGCACCTAGGGCCAGACTGCCCCATCAGGATGTACAGCATGCTCTCCATCTGGTGTAGGTGTGCACCAACAGTTTAGCGCACAAGCCCACACACCATGCCTGGCAGTTCATTGTGGGTGACCAAAGCACCCCTCCACCTCCACTCCCAAGGGGGGCACCACCCAGCCTGTGATGTGGAACTACCTGATGGAGCAGGTAGTGCAGGGTCAGCAGAGGAGGTGCAACTTGGCTGTGGCCCAGATGTGCTTGGATCATGGGGAACCGGCCTACCTTGTCACACTGTGGTAAATTAAATATAAAAATACAGTAAAATAAACATAAGCAAACAAATGTAATTAATAAAATAAGAAAAAATAATGAGTAATGGACAGAAATACAAAATAATATAATGAGGAACACAACAATAAATAATGTAAATGAAAGTTTTTTAACAGCAAAACAATATTAAATTAAACATAAGGTCATCATAAGAGGTAATTACAAATAGCATGCTAATATCAAATTATGATAATAAATATAATTAGTAAATAAAAGAAGAGAAAGGGTGGGGTGAGAGAGAAAAAAAAACATTAGTAACATCACAGATAATGTAACTACACAGACTACTACTGCATACTTCCAGATATGTTAGATTTCACTTGTGAGAATACTGACCACTTATATTGTATAGATGATGTTTCACTACATAGCTCTTAACCTGTTAGCATGTGACATTATGGGCAAAGTCATAGAAAATGGTGGTACAATGGCACATCAACAGGGAATATTTTTATATAGTCTGCTCATACATTAGTAGCAAAGAGTTCTGATAACATATTTACCATTAAATCAGATTCCGAGTAATGTCAAATATTTGCAAATTAAAGGACCATACATATGGATCAGTAGTCATTACGTTCTGCAAAAATCATGACAGTCGAGAGGTATGTTCATTTATACTAATTACACAGGACAGCTGGTCATTTGTCATTTGGGTGCCTTGTGATCAGAACCCACAAGCAGTGACTACAGAGAAACTGAATGTTTTATTTTAAACAATACATTTTCAAACCACCATCTCCTTTAAAACTTTTATTGAGTCATGTTGTGTGAAATTGCGTATTTACACACATGCATACCTGTGTCTGTGTGTTGGATTAGAACCCACAAGCAGTGTCTACAGGAATACTGAGCACTTTATTTGAAAATAATGAATTATCAAAGCACCATCTCCTTTAAAGTTTTTATTGAGTTATGTGTGAAATCGTACATTTACACACATGCATAGCTGTGTCTGGTGTCGGATTGGAACCCACAAAAAGTGACTACAAGAATACTGAGCACTTTATTTGACAAAAGTAATTATAAAAGCAGCATCTCCTTTTACAATTTATTGGTCAATGTCACTTCAACTCTGTTATTTACACTCATGTATGGCTGTCTAGGACATCCGTTAACTTACAGGTATACACTGTTCATTTACTGAGTGCAATCTACAACATATTTCAGACAAAATGAGCATAACACAAGCTTGACCCTTAATCTGGGTATTGCACTACATTTATTTCTGACACTTGGTGCATTATTTCATACTTCACATGTAACAGTTGACTGGTGTCAGATTAGAACACACATGCAGTGAATACAGGAATACTGAACACGTTATTTGAAAACATTACTTATCAAAGCACCATCTCCTTTTAAACGTTATTGATAATGTTGCTTCAAGTCTGGCATTTAGACACATGGATAGCTGTCTACGACTTCTAACTTACCCATATACCCTGTTCTTTTACTGAGTGCAGTCTACAGCATATTTCAGAAAAAAATGAGCAGAACACAAACTTGACCCTTAATCTGAGTATTGTACTACATTTATTTCTGACATGTGTTGGCACATTATTTAGAACTTCACATATAACAACTGACTGGTGTTGGATTAGAACACACATGCAGTGACTACAGGAATACTGAACACTTTATTTGAAAACACTACTTATCAGAGCATCATCTCCTTTTAAACTTTATTGATTAATGTTGCTTCAAATCATGGCATTTACACACATGTATAGCTGTCTAGGAAGTCTGTTAACTTACCCATTTACCCTGTTTATTTATTGAACGCAACCTACAGTATATTTCAGACAATGTGCATACCAGAATAGTGACTCTTAATCTGGGTAGATCACAACATTAACTGATGGATGGAAGCTATGCTACACAGTCCTGCATGCTTACTTGCTTTAACTTGCTTTACCATTTCAGATATGCACTGACACATTAATAAAGATGTAGGATGTCCCAGGTATTTCATACCTGATTGTTAGGACTGCAAAATTTGTATTTACTTTACTGTATTATTAAGTTATGCATTAAGTTATTACTTTGATGACTTTTTTACTTGCCACACGCTTGCCTCAACCTGGCCAAATGACCAGCATGGGACTATATGTTGCAAGCCCTCTCTTCTGCAGCTGTGGTAATAGTAAGCAAATTATTATGCATACCAGTTTTGCACACATTCAGTTTATATATTTATAAATTACCTTAAAACATACTTACATATCTATGGGGTGTGCCCATCCCTAGCTTCTTGGCCCCAAGTGTCCAAAGTTCCCCTCTTCCTACATTTCAGGTCATCATAGTGGTGACAACACTGCTGACTAATGCAGGGGATACCAGTAGCACTGGTTAGGTCCCTGGCCAAATGATCCTATACCTTAGACTTGCACTACTTTGAGCCCTTGTATTTGCCCTGTAGCTGTCAGAGTCCATATCACTCTACCAGGAGTCCGGTAAAAACCTTGGACTCCTGCATACCCCACCTTTTTGCCATAAAATGCACTCCGTCTCCAGCTCCAGCAGCCATACCCCCAGTCAAGGTCAGGCTCCAAGGAATGACGTGAAATTCTTGCCTATTGGCCTTTATATAGGCTGCATTCCTGCCCTTGCACGTCATACTGTAACTTTCAAAAAAGTGCTGCATCCCTTAGCATCATACAAACTCACACAAACCATATTTAAGTGAAGCTTAGCAATGCCCAGTTTTTCTAACTGTTTCTAAATGTAACAATTATTTAATCTAAAGTTAACAGATGTTTCATTCACCTGACACAGTTTCACAGCACTATATGAAAAAAGCATTACTAGCCGGGACACAAACCCAACACCTACTACACTGCAGAATATGACTCAAACTACCTAGCCACTGGACTAGTGAAGGGAGTTGGAAAATCTTCAGATATACTGTGAAAGGGCCTGTAAGCATAGTTCAGCTTTTAAAAATAAAAAAAACACTGGTGATACCAAGGTAAAACCACCAAGACTTTGTTGAACTATAACATGTAACTGACTAAGCGCTTTCACCCATGTGGGGCATCTTCAGACTCTGAAGATGCCCCACATGGGTGAAAGTGCTTAGTCAGTTACAAGTTATAGTTCAACAAAGTCTTGCTGGTTTTACCTTGGTATCACCAGTGTTTTTTTTATTTTTATTAGTTATTTATTTACTTGTTGGACTTTTAATAGTGCAGCTTTTGTTGTCCATATTTGCATGTTGTTAAGCATGGCAGAATTACAACAATTGAATACATCCATTTTCTATTTTAAACTGTCTAGCGGATGTCTACTACTTAAGTACACCCAGCTATGCTTAGCTAAGCAACATACCACATTGCACAAACAAGCACAAAAAGAAAAAAAAATTAATATTGAATGCATCCAGTTTCTATTTTCAGATGTCTAGTGGATGTCTACTACTTAAGTACGCCTTGCTGTGCCTAGCTAAGCAATGCACCACATCATGCAAACAAGCACAAAAAGAAAAAATAATAATAATAAATAAAAAAATAATTTATTAACATTGAATGCATCCAGTTTCGATCTTTAGATGTCTATCAGATGTCTGATGTATATGTGCACTAAGCAAC
>NC_056736.1:784138807-784226307 GCF_019279795.1 Protopterus annectens | reverse complement strand
ACATCCCATTTCCTGTTTTCCAAGCTTGGACTCTAGATTATTATTGGCACAATGTCAACAATACATACATAAATTGTAGGGGCAGACTAGGACAAGAATTAGACTCTGGCAGTTGAATGAGTGGGGCCAACTGGAAAAGGGGTGGGGTTAACTTCACAGGGCCGAGCTATGGTAGAGTTAGATCAACACTGATCGTGTTTACGATTTTACATAAAATAACTGCTCAATCACTGTTGCATATGCTGAAGAGTCTACCAAATACTGGACTAGCTCGCATTTCATAGCTAATGAGATATTTAGGTTATGCTGTAACACACAAAACCTAAACATCTCTAAACAGTAAAAAGGTAGTTGGTCTTGACTGCATGAAACTATTATGAGTACACATAATGTAGTAAACAAACATTGTACTGTATCAGGTAATCTGCATTTTATATAATGCCAAGTGAAAAGTAACGAGATTTGGAAATCCCTCTGTACTATCTTAATTTATTATTCAGAATTCAAGGTCACTCCAATGCCTAATATGCCAGTGGTTCTGAGAGACACTGACACAGGCTTGTATGACAGCTTTAACAAAATATACATTAATCTTGCAAAGCCAGAAGTATAACAGTAAACAGCAGGGCCAGTCCAGCCAACTCATTTCATTCACAAACAGTAACCCTCGCCTCCCCATTACTGAACAAAAGTATCTGCCTTGCCTCTGTCAGGATTAAATCAACATACTTGTGTTCATTTTATTTTGTTGATAGAAACATTAGTCACAACTTATGTGTGCCAGCTCACCTTATACAAATACACATTTCATTTTATTTTACTTTTGTTTACTCAGGTTTGTCCAACTGTCTTTAGTCAAAAATCTTTTTTTCTGCATATGTCCTGGGACTGGGGATAAAAGCTTTAACATATTGCAAGCATTTTTAAACAGACATTCAGTATACACATGAACAGATATGAAATAATTTACATTAAGAATGACTCGTACATTTGATAATTAGATTACATTCATCTGAAAATACAGACGACTATTACAGTCTTGCAAAACCAGAATTACAACAACAGTAAACAGTAGGGTCAGTTTCTTCAGTCACACTTAGTCCAATCCCTATAGCCCACTCCACCAACAGTACCTCATTGATCTTGCGAGGTTAAAAGACAAAAAAAGAATAAAAGACAACACTGTTAATAATATATGTATTTTGTTCACTTAAGCAATAGCCAGAGTTCAGAGCTTGTGGTTGACTTTCCTTCACTCAGATGCACATTACTGTTGTAAAGCAAGTCAGAAGTGCAACAGTAAGACAGCCATTTCATTCACACATACTAGGCATAGTCCCCAGCCTGATTACCTACCCACAGTATCTGCTTTGGGCCTACAGTGTTTAAAATAATGAAAAGAGAAGGCAGTGGTTACTTTACTGTATTTCTTTTGCATCACATAATCAAGAGATTGTATGTGATCTTACTTCAGTTTACTCATACACACTTTAGTCATGCAAGGCTAGAGTTTCAACAACAAAACATTCACACACCACCCTAATCTAACTTCACTGACCCAGAAAAAAGATTAGGTTAAAAAAACACTTCATCCACAAGTAACTTCCAAAATACAGTGTGTACCTAATATCTGTTGGACCCCTGCGAAGATATTTTATTAGATAAAAGACATCCACAGTCAAGCAGCTTCCTATGTATACTGCTGCTTAGTATTTGGTTAACCTTGTCAGGATATTATATTAAAAAAAATCATCAACAGCCCCTAAAACACATTGCCTTCTAGTATCGAGTTAACCCCACCAGGATATCATATTAAAAAAAAAAGAAAGCCATCAACAACCCTCAAAACACATAGATCATCTACTAGTATCTGGTAGACCATGTAGGATATGGTAGAAAGATATTATAAACAGCCCCCAAAACTCACAGCTCACTTAAGATTTGACATTCTACTGTCTGGTTGACCCTGCCAGGCTATAGGCCCAGGATATCGGAAACAAAATTTATATATGAGACTGCATCACTGCAGCAAGATTTAACAAGTATCTGGTCGACTCTGACAGGAAATAATTAAATACAGGAAATACCTGGTTGACCCTGCCAGGTAAAATATATAAATACAGAAAGTATCTAGTTGTCCTTGCCAGGAAAAAATGTAGAAAGTATCTGGTTGGCCCTGCCAGGGAAAATATAAAAATGCATAAAGTCTCTGGTTGACCCTGGAAAAAAAAAACTGAGAAATTACCTGAAACTGGTTAAACTGATTACATGTCTTACAGATAAGGCATGTCTGCAAAATAACTTGACTAAATTGGCGATTTTGGGCACAGGAGAATAATATGCTGATAAATATATCAGTAACTAAGCATATAATCGAAAGGTGAATATTTAATACAGCACACAGATATTGAAACTGTAGACTCATTTAAGGATCTCAGTGTATGGGTAGATTCAGCTATGAGTGTTTCTAATCATATCAACCAGTTGGTTAATTATAGTTATAGAACTATAGGTTGTAGAAAAAGATTTACAAAGTCTAGGAAACCAAAAATGTTGAAGTCATTGTTTGTTAGTTACATTAGACCCAAACCCGAGTATGAAATAACAATATGGAAATCCTATAAGAAAACAGGTCTATATTAAATTGGTGAAACGGCATTACAGCAAATACTGTTTCACTGACAAATATAGCCCAAAGTCTGAAAATAACGAAGGCTTAGGCCAGCGATTTTTTCCCAGGGGAAAAACATCGCTTGGGCTGAGCTGTTGCATTGCCCTTTACACCTCTGCAGTGCGATCTCAAAGTTTGGCATATTTAGTTAGGGAGGGTGTGTGGGGCAAAGCCCCCCCACTTAGTTATGTTTTAAATTGTGTGTGTGTGTGTATGTGTGTGTGTGTGTGTGTGTGTGTGTGTGTGTGTGTGTGTGTGTGTGTGTGTGTGTGTGTGTGTGTGTGTGTGTGCGTGTTTGGTGATAGTGATTTCTTTCCCAGGGAAAGAAATTGCTGTTATGACCGTTCGCAGTTTAGTGCATTTAGTCTTTATGTGTCACTAAAGAGGCATTTGATGTAATGCCTTTTCACGATTTTAATAATTTTAATACAGACCCAAGAAAACAAGCATGAAAAAACTGGAAAGGGTACAGTGGAAATATACCAAAGGCATCCATGGATGTGAAAATTTAAGTTATTATGAAAGACTAAAATATCTGAACTTGTACAGTGCCTCATAGATATCTAAAAGGAGATCTTATTCAAGTATATAGAGCACATAGAGCCCAGCACGTGCTCAGTCCTAATAGCAAGCACTAATATACCCTGACAGTGATTTCCCAGCAGGGCAAGGATCTTTATTCACCCCTCACCTACCAAGTGACTAAGCAGCTCACCCTACTATTCAGGCATGACCAAAGGGCAACTTCAGGTGCACTCTCCAGTCCAGCTGGTGAATCTGGGTATCCTGAGGCAATGTTACAACTGCCTCATGTACACAGACAACCCTCTCCTCCTACCACAGAAAAACTAACATATGCGAGAGATGCAATTATACAGCCAAACTGGAAGCTAAGCTGTCTCTACCCAAGACTGGAACAGACGGTCAAGAGGAGAAGGTTAACACTTGCACCAAAACTCCAGCCACACACAGACCTACTAAAACAGCACTGGCAAAAAATACACATAAATAAACAAAATCATACTTGGTGGCTCTAAATAAAAACCTGCAAAAGCATCAGAGACCTCCAAAGCAGACACCCAAACAACCTGCACTTCCCGTCACAAACCAGACAACACATAAAACACAAAATCAGTGTGCCGCACAATCACAGCCCTTAAGGCAAAATAATATACCTAATACACTAGTAATAGGTGACTCTATAGTCAGGCACACTGACGTCCCACTCGCTAGGTTGGACAAGCAGAAGGTTACTGTTAGCTGCCTTTCGGGAGCCAGAATCCGCCACATAACACAAGCACTCGGGTCATTCCAGAACAAGTACAAATATGACTCTGTCATTGTTCATGTTGGTGTGGATGACCTGAGATGTACCTCCCTGGACTACATGAAAAGAGACATGGAAGAGCTCTCTGATCATGTAGCCCACGCTGGTATGACCCTGACCCTGAGTAGCATTCTGCCCTATATCTCAGTATAAAGAAAAAATGATCAATTTCAACAATTGGCTAAGCTTCTTGTGTCATTCAAAGGGGATCCAGTGTCTGTCAGCCTGGGACGACATGCTTGACAAGCCGCGTTGCTTTGGAAGTGACGGCTTGCACCTGTCACCCCTAGGCTTTTGAATACTGGCCAAGGTTCTTGCTGCCCCCATAGTGCCTTTTTTAGGCAAGGCTCAAAAGTCAAACCCACCTCTGTAAACAGCACAATTAACAAAAAACTGAGGGTTATGCTACTCAACTCCAGGAGTTTGAATCTCAAAATGCATGCTCTCAAAGCACTCTTCAGTATGGAGAACATCGACATCTGTGCAGTAACTGAAACCTGGTTCAAAGCTCCAGAGGGCACCCCAGCACTACAGGGCTACAACTCATACCACATGTTTTGGCCACAGAATGCGGACCGAAACACAAAAGGAGGGGGTGTATCCATATTCATCAAGGATACCTACACCTCCAGGTTATTGGCACAGCATGATACCTCTAAGATCATCCATGTGCAACTAACATCGGGCAAATCTGCAATGCAAATTGTGGCCTGCTACAGATCACCCTCCATGACCCAGGACCACCACTCCACCTTTCTGGAGACACTGGAAAACATGAAGGTCCTACCAAACACCCTGATATTGGGTGATTTCAATTACCCTACCATTCACTGGGAAAACTACTCAAGTACATATTCCCAGGCCCAGCACTTCCTGGAATTCATCAACTCAGATACCCTGGATCAGCTAGTAAACTCCCCTACCAGAGGTGAAAACATATTGGACCTGGTCATTACCAACATGGGCGACAGGTGTTCCACACCGGAGGTCAACCCATCACTGGTTAGATCAGACCATAAACTAATTACTCTGGATGTCCACACCCCACCACCACCCCCAACTAAGGAAACCACAGTAAAAAACTTTTCTAATGCAAACTTCACCTTACTTAAGACAGAAGTGTTAAGTTTCACAGCCCCCACGCTAAAGGATAACACTGCCCAAGCTGCAGAAACCTTTACAAATGCATTCTATGAGCACCTACAAGGATGCATGGACCGTGACATCCCTAGCAAAACCAAGACTTACTCCTCTAAGAGAAGGAAACCAGTTTGGTGGACCCCTGCAATAAACAGGCTATACAATAGAAGGAGGAAACTAGTTCAGAAAAAAAGCAAATCCCAAGAAGCAAAGACATTCCTGATCAGTATCAGTAAGAAACCGAGGTCCCTCATGAAATCATCCAAGGCTAACTTCGAAAGAAAAAATAGCCAAGGATTCAAAAGATAACCACAAAGCCTTCTTTAGCTGTGTTAAGAATCTAAGTGGCAACTCGCAGATATGCACTGAACTAGTGCAAAATAGCACAAAATATACTGAACCTACTGATATTACCAACATCCTGGCAGATAGATTCAGTGTAAACTTCACCCCCTCTCACCTCCAGAAGGGTCCACAACAATACCGGAAAAGTGTAGTGTCCCAAAAATCACAGACGCACAGGTGAAAATAGCCCTTTCAAAAGTCAAAAACACAGTGTAAATGGGACCAGATGGTGTCCCAGGCTGCGTCTTGCATGAACTACAGAACAAACTAACCCCCCACCTAAACACGCTGTTCAACTTCAGCCTCTTCACAGGCTATGTGCCCATAGAATGGTGCACACTAACGGTTATTCTTCTCCACAAAGGAGGGGCCACAAATTACCCTGGTAACTATCGCCTCATAAGCCTGACAAGCCTGGTCTGCAAGGCTATGAAGCGCATCATCATGGAACTCATTAACAAAGACATTGGGAACCTCTAAACACTTGACCCGACCCAGTTCAGCTTTGTTAAGGGCAGATCGTGCCTACTAAACTTGGTTGACTTCTTCGAGACAGTCACCAAGGCTGTAGACGAGGGAAAGGTGGTTCACACAGCCTATCTTGACCTCACCAAGGATTTTGACACCATTCCCCACTTGGGTATTACAGAAAAACTCACCAGCCTGAACATAAACCCCTATGTCATGAAATGGGTTGCCAACTGGCTTACAGACAGAACTCACACTGTAAGAATAGTGGGTTGCAGGTCCGACTCTAAACCAGTCACAAGTGGTGTCCCACAAGGCTCGGTCCTGGGACCCCCTACTGTTCGGCATATACTTCTCAGAAGTACAGGCAAACACAGGAGGACTATGGCTAACCAAGTTCACCGATGACCGCAAACTGGGAGCCATAATTGTCTCTCCAGCTGACATGGACATCCTCCAAAAGGGCCTTACTGAGATGGACAGCTGGTGTCAAAGTCATGGCTTCAAGCAAAATGCCAAAAAATGCATAGTCATCCCATTTGGGAAAAACAAAACACCCACGAATTACCCCATAGGTGGCAGCCCCCTTAATACAGAAGAGGTAATAAGAGATCTGGAGACCCAGGTAGATAGTAATCTCTCCTTTGACAATCATATTGCCAAAGTAGTTAGGAAATCCTTCTATGTGGCCCATCTAATTACTAAAGGGTTTGCATCTAGAAATAAAGAGGTTATAGTGCCCCTGTACTAGTCACTCATTAGACCCATCATAGAGTACAATGCCCTATTTGGGATGTACTTCACAAGACACTTCCAACAGCTGGAAAGACCACAAAAGTACCTCACCAGGAGGATTACTGGTCTCAAACATATGTCCTATGCAGCCCGACTGAAAAAACTCCGGCTGTACTCAGTGGCATATTGCTTACTCAGAGGTGATCTCTGCCTGACTTACAAAGCCATGGCCAACTCAGAATTGATGGACATGCTCCACCTAAAGAAATCCAAGTTACTGCAAGCCACATGCTCTAGCTAAACCTTGCCACAACAATAATAGAGAATGCTGGAGGGATAGATTCCTGTCACAGAGACTCCCCATGCTTTGAAACAAAATTCCAAATTACATCAGGCAGAGCCCCTCACTAACACTCTTCAAGAGAAACCTTGATGAGTGGATGGGTAACAGAAAATACAACTGGGATCACTTTATTGGCTCTGCTTGACAGAGGATCAGTTAATTAATCAATGGGGCGGCGAACGCCGACACACTCTGCTTAGGCTTGTAAATGCCCTTGGGCAGATAACCTAGTACCTACCTATGTACCTATTTAGAGACAACTATCTCTGGGAATATTTAGCGTTATCAAGCAGTACTAGAGAACCATCAGACAACCTATATAAAAGATTCTATAGGAATGAGAAGTGTACTAACTGGTTCTCTGACAGAGTAGCTGATGCATGGAACAGACTACCAAATTATATTAAAGCAAGTACTAGTTTAGATATTTTTAAGAACAGCCTGAACAGTTATTATGGGAACAAGTATTATATATTGGCAAGCTAGAAGGGTGTTTAATGTCCGTGCTTAAAATATTTGTATGTATGTATGTTAAATTTTAAACTATAATCTCCAATCAGAACACTGATTTTATCTCTGTTCACTCATCGCTGGCCTGTCCACTCACTCTCTCTCTCTCTCTCTCTCTCTCTCTCTATCTCTTTCCCTCTCTTTCTCTTGCAACTAAAACCCAGGAACAGAATGCGAGAGTAACAGGATTAATCAACAGGCATGTCATGTACTCAGATTATGTGACAGGCTGCTGACTTCCCAGTCCCATCAGCTTCCAATTTCTTGTGGCTAAAAAATGCACTGGCTTCTGGGCATCTTCACTGATACCTGCCATCTTCCCAATCTAGATTGTTTTTAAAACAGTCAGCAGACAAATAAGGCAGTGTTTTTTTTTTTTTTTTTCTTATTTTAAAGAGGAACTAAAGCATACATGCACATTGCTCCAAGTTCTGCATAGAGTCACATTTGACTTTACATGCTAGCTTGCAGTTCCAACTGCTACTTTTTTATTTATTTATTTATTTATTTTTTGGAGAAAGTTGGGGCGGCTGCAGCCCAGCAGTCAAGTACTATGAGCCACCCCAACTGAGACTAAGCTTATTATAAATTTTGCGTAGAATGAAATATGCCAGTTTGATGGGAGTAGGGAAAAAAGTAACACGCGACCGTTTTATCTCCCACCATTTCCTTTGAAATAGACTAATAAATTAATAAAATAAATACATATGAGTATATGACCATCTAGATACATAGTTGCTTATAGGACCTAAATCATGCGCTGGTCTTGTCAGCTATAAACATTTTGCATTTGAATATAGCTAATAACACTTTGGATGTATTTGGACCAGAGCCAGCTCAAGGTCAAATGGGACCCTAGGCAGAGTAATAGATCAGGGCCCCCAGAGCAGACCCTCCTGCAGTAACCCCCTAACACCCGCCACCCACTCTATACAGCCACCCCCTCCCCAGCCATTCCAGTGTCCCATTATTGGCTATTTCTTCACAGTTACCATAGACATTGTTCAAACCTGTCAGTGTGCATATTCCTTTCTTATTTACTTCTACAGTGATTACAGATATTGAAATAAAATAACACACACACTGATAGCCATTTGCTAAAGAAACAATACAGTCTCAGAATGAAAATCGACTTAACATGAGCAGTACACTTCTCTGCACATGAAACTCACATTCATTGAAACTGCATTAAAACCCACATTCAAAGAAAATGCTTCTGGTAAGTGGAAAATTAAGTTTACCTTTGGGTTGTTTTCAAACAATAAGCTCCTTGCACACATTTTTAGGGTCATGCATACGTGTATGTGTTCTTTGATTCACCTTCCTTCTTCTTCTTTCAGCTTTTTTCCAGTTAGGGGTCACCACAGTAGATCACCTGTCTGCTCATGATTGGCAGTGGAGTTTAACGATGTCGAGTTGCCAGCCCGGCACCCAACCTTCCACAGAAGGCACACACACATGCACACACTCACACCTAGGGCCAATTTAGAGTGTCCAATCCACCCACAGCATGTCTTTTGGATGTGGGAGGAAACTGGAGCACCTGGAGGAAACCCACACAACCACAGGGAGGACATGCAGACTTCGCACAGAAGGCAACCCAGCCGAGAATTGAACCGGAAAACCTCTTGCTGTGAGGCTGCAATGCTGACCGCTGCACCACCGTGGCCACCCTCATTTCACCTTCCTGATTGTTTTAAATTACATTCCTTATATAATACAGCACAAGTTGTTAGAATGCATCTTAAATTTGCAGTTTTAATATTCTTTAAGTAAGCAATGAAACAAAATGTATAAACCAATAATGACAAAATTATCTATTTCAGAAAATTTCAACCACAAAAGGCCACTCAGATATCTGTCATTACAATCCACCAATATCAGTCAATATGCACAACCTCTGTAGAAGTAAAAGTCATCCAAATAATTCCAAAAGAACTGTAACTAATGAAGAGGTTGTTACTGGCAATCAACTTTCCATTTCTGTGTTTCATCAACTTTGCCTGCTACCCTTGAAGAATTAATTTGCCTATGTTACATTAAAAAAATGGTAAACTGGTAATATTGCAATAGGGAATGAATGACCAACAAATCTGTAGTTACTAGGTGTCTCATACAAAGGAGAGCACATTAAGGAGTGCAGAACCTCTATCCCCTCTAAAATGTACCAAATAATCAGCAATCAAAAGGCCACTGCAATACCAGCATTCAAATGATTGACTTTAACAATTGGCTAAGTTTGTGGTATCATTCTAAGGGAATCCAGTATCTATCTGCCTGGGATGACATGATCGAGAGACCATGCTGCTTTGCCAGAGATGGCCTGCACCTGTTGCCCTTGGGATTCCGGATGCTGCCAAAGACTCTTGTCACCCCTATAGTGCCTTTTTTAGGCAAGGTTCAAATGACAAATTCACCACTGTAACAGGTACAAGCAAGCAAAATCTGAGGGTAATGCTACTCAGTGCTAGAAGTCTAAACCTCAAAATGCACTCACTCGAGGCACTCCTTAAAATGGAAAACATCATCTCTGCAGTGACAAAGACCTGGTTCAAAGCTCCAGAGAGCACCCCTGCATTACCAGGCTATAAGTCATACCACACCATTTGGCCACCAAACCCAGACTGAAACACTAAAGGTGGAGGTGTGTCCATATTCATTAAGGATATCCACACCTCCAAGCTAGTTGCTCAGCATAATGCATCCGAGATTATCCAAGTTCAACTAACTCTGGGCAAAACAGCACTCCAGATTGTAGCTTGCTACAGACCCCCCATCATGCCCCAGGATTCCCACTCCTCTTTTCTTGATATACTGAAAAATATTAAGGTACAACCCAACACCCTAATAATGGGTGATTTCATCTACCCCACCATTAACTGGGAAAACCACTCATGTACCAACTCTTTTGCTCAATGTTTTCTGGAATTCATCGATTCCAACACCTTGGATCAACTTATCCACACCCCCACCAGGGGCAGCAATATCATAGACCTGGTCATCACCAACATGGGTGACTGGTGTCCCACACCAGAGGTCAGCTCCTCATTGGTCAAATCCGACCACAAGCTAATCACCCTAGACATCCACATCCCGCTCCCACCCCCCATTAGGGAAACAACCGTAAAAATCTTCTCCAAAGCCAACTTCACGCTTCTTAAGACAGAAGTGGCAAACTTCACAACACCCTTGCAGATGGACAGTAGAGGTACATTTGCTGAATCCTTCACAAATGCACTTTATAAGCACTTACACGAGTGCATGGATCATGCTATCCCTAACAGAACCAAGATGCTATCCTCCAGAAAAAGGAAGCCAGTTCGGTGGTCTTCTGCCATAAACAAACTCTACAACATAAGAAAGAAACTGTTGCAAAAAAAGAGTAAAATCCCACGATTGGAGGAACTCCCTGGTCATCCTCAGTAAGAAGCTGTGATCTCTCATAAAATCCCCCAAAGCTAGTTATGAAAACAAAATTGCCACTGATTCTAAAGACAACTACAAAGCATTCTATAGCTATGTCAAGAATCTCAGTGGCAACACTCAGATCTGCTCTGAGTTACAGCACGACACTAAATATACAGAACCAACTGATATTGCCAACATCCTGTCAGATAGGTTCAGTGCTAACTTTACCCCCCTCTCACCCCCTAAAGGGCCCATCTTTATACTGGAAGAATGCAAAGATCCTGTAATCACGGTTGCACAGGTAAAAACCTCACTCTCCAAAGCCAAGAGCACAGAATCCATGGGACCTGACAACATCCTAGGCTGCCTTCTACATGAACTACAGAATGAACTGGCACTCCACTTAAGTACCATGCTCAATCATAGCCTCACCTCAGGCTTTGTGCCCATTGAATGGTGCACCGCGACGGTTATCCCACTCCACAAAGGGAGAGGGTCACAACAGACCCCGGGAACTACCGCTCCATTAGCCTGATGAGCCTGGTCTGCAAAGCCATGGAACATATCATCATGGAACTCATAACAAAGACATTGGAGATCTCCAAACTCTGGATTCCACACAGTTCCCAGTTGTAAAAGGCAGATCATGTCTCCTAAACCTGATAGACTTCTTTGAAGCAGTCACCAAACCATAGATGAGGGTAAGGTGGTTCACACAACCTATCTAGATCTCGCCAAGGTGTTTGACACCATCCCCCACTCTGGAATTATAGATAAACTCACAAAACTAGGTATAATACCCTATGTCACAAGATGGGTTGCCAACTGGCTTACTGATAGAACCCACACTGTGAAATTAGCAGACTCCAAATCAGACTTCAGACCAGTGACAAGTGGAGTATCACAGGGTTCAGTCCTGGGTCCTCTCCTGTTTGGTATCTACTTCTCTGAAGTACAGGCTAACACAGAAGGTCTTTGGCTAACTAAATTTGCACATGACTGCAAACTAGGAGCCATAATCAAAACTCCTAACGATGTAGACATCCTACAAAAGGGCCTCACTGAGACAGATGCCTAGTGTCAAAGCCATGGTCTCAAGCTCAATGTCAAAAAGTGCATTGTCATCCCCTTTGGTAAAAACACTGTACCCATGAACTACCACATAGGCGGTAGTCTACTTAACACTGAAAGTGTGATAAGAGAGGACACAGGTGGACAGTAGTCTCTCTTTTGATAATCACATCACAACAGTGGTCAGGAAATTCTTCTACATGGCACACTTCATCACAAAAGATTTCTCATCCAGAAAAAAGAGGTCATTGTTCCCCTCTACTCATCACTCATTAGACCCATTATAGAGTACAAGGCCCCGTTTGGTATGTACCTCACAACACATCTATAACAACTGGAAATGCCACAGAAATATCTCACAAAGAGGATTACTGGCCTCAAACAGATGACCTGCACAGACCGACTCAAAAAACTCCAGCTTTACTCCGTCACATATCGCCTACTCAGAGGCGATCTCTACCTAACATGCAAAGCTATGTCAAACCCAGAGTTGTTGGACATGCTCCACTTAAAGAAATCCCAATCCCTCTGAGCTACAAACTCTAGTGACCTAAACCTTGCCATCACAATACACAGAACATGCTGGAGGGATAGAGTCCTGTCCCAGAGACTTACCATACTCTGGAGCAGACTACCTATCTATGTCAAACAGAGCTCCTCATTAGCACTCGTCAAGAAAAATCTTGATGATTGGATGGGTAATAGGAAATTCACCTCGGGGATCACTTCTGTGGTGCTGCTTGATAGGGGCACAGGAAAATAATTTTCTTGGGTGGCGAAAGCCAGGGTACCTTTTTGGCTAGGCTTGTATAAGCCCTAGGGCCAATAGTCTAGTACCTACCTATGAACCTATGAACCATCTGCACGGTGTGGGAGTAGAATCCATAGCCTTCTATACCAAAATAAATTATCCTACTAACACTGCTTTCAAATTCTGGAATGCAAACGATGCCTGCCATTTACTAAACAAAACAGTTAGTTTCACATTGAAAACAGACTTAGCATGAGCAACAGTAAACTTCTCTTCCCTTGAAACTCACAATTTCATGAAAATACACTGAAATTCATAATCCCTTGAAAATGTACTGAGGCTCATAATTCTTTGAAAATGTACTGAAAAACTCACAATTATGTCAGCAGTCTGATAGTTGGTGAAGAGGATTCAGGCTCTTGTCTCCACTGAAGCTCACAATTCCATTAGCAGTCTAGTAGGTAGTGTAGAGGATTCAGGTTCCTGTCTCCTAAAACCAAGTTACAGGTTCAAGTCTGATCAAGTTAATTGACTAACCTGCCTCTCCTCCAACTAGGTTATTACATACCATATCTCATACCTCTCAACTTCTTAGCACAAGAAATCTGGACAAAGTCTGAAATAATGAGGGCCAAAGGCCCAAAAAGAGGGACAGATTTTAAATATTGCTCTTATAGATTTAGAAGTAAAATAACTGGATTTGTGTTAGCATGCATTTTCTGAAGAATATGAAGTCTGAAACTCAAATGTATGTCATTATTTAGTGACTTCAGTCCTCTGTGAATGGCCAGAAAACCACATATTTTACAAAGAATAGGACAAAAATATGAGGCAAAAATCTGGACAGTTGAGAGGTATGCCTTTCAACCTCTTAGTGCAAGAAATCTGGACAAAGTGTAAAATAATGGGGATACAATGCCCAAAAACAGGAATAGATGTTAAATATTGCTCTTTTTAACTTAGTTGCTAGAATAACAGGATTTGTGTGAGCATGCATGTTCTGAAGAATATGACGTCAAACTCATATATATATATATATATATATATATATATATATATATATATATATATATATATATATGTATATATATATATAGGTCATTATTTGGTGACTTCAATCCTCTGTGAATTGCCAGAAAACAGCACATTTTATGATAAATGGACCAAAACTATGAGGTAAAATTTGGACAGTTGAGAGGTATTTTAAACACACACACAATCTCACATATTAACAGAATGGCTAATTAAAAGGATATGCACACATACACATACATACACGCACATACGCACATGCGCACACACATACACACACACACACACACACACACACACACACACACACACACACACACACACACACACACACAAACACACGCACTTTCTCATACAGAAATGTAACAGCTAGTTTAAATTATATACACATACATATGCACATACACACTTTGTGTCTCATTCAGAAATGAATGGAACCACTAGTTTACATTATACATACATAAGCAGACCCCCCCCCCCCACACACACACACACACTTACCTTCTCTCTTACTGGAACAGGTATTTTTAAACTTTGCACTCAAGTGTGGAATAACTTTACATCTGTGATGGCATGCATGTGTACAATGCATGCATGGTCCTCCTTAAAGGAGAAGAGGTTCAAAGAGCACCGGCCATTCTGGTATTTGCCAGAAATGTCAGATGCCCAGTCCACCCTTGCTTTCAGCTGTCACTGATTTTATCTTAAAATTTTTCTCCATCTCTATAAAAATGTGTAATATTTGTAGCAAAACAACGCAGATGAAAATAATAAGTACTGGGAATTATAGCTGCAAGCATCTTATTCCTCAGAAAATAAATGGTAACACAAATCCTTTAATTTCACTGTTTATTCCAAAATGAATAATATAGGTAAATAAAATAATTTGCAGATCTGAAACCTATGTTCCTCATTATTTTGGGTTTATCTCTAATTTCTAAGGAAAAGGCCCATGGAATATATGCAAATGACCCCATAAAGACATAAAGTGTGAAAATATCCTACAAGCCTAACATAAATGAGGTTTATGATATTGCAGAATGAATATTTTGTAAGGCTATGTGTACAGTTTTTACTGTATGCTTTGTGTAATCTTTTTAACCTTTGCTTGGATGTTGCTTGGGATATTGTACACCAAACATTTTGACATTATCTGTCCCCTCTACATAACCTCTCCACTAACCCATCTTTCTCTCTCTAATTGCTCTCTGCATGCTCTCCATTTATAACCCTAACTAGCCAATTGTCTGCCCTCTCTAGCTAAACTGCTCTTATGCTGTCACATTCCTCCTTGACTAAGAATTCTCTACTCACTTAGATTATGCCATAACCTATAGCACCCTACCCCCAATCAACCAGTCTCACTATAGTCCATATACTAACTGTACATATGAATTTTCATTACAATTTCTCTTTTGCTGTGTATAATGAATCTGCTCTGTAAATAGTTAAGTCTAATTACCTTTGGCTGACGTAATCCAAATAATTGAATACAAATGTATACTGTTTAATAACTTGTAACTCAAAGACTGTATATGTTAAACTGTAAACTTGACTTACTACTTTAATTATTGTACTTTAATTATTGTGCTACTTTATATTCTGTTTTGTTTATCATTGAGAAGCTTTTGTCCCTGGGCCTCCACTGAAAAAAGGGCAACAGATCAGTTGGACTAACCTGCCGACAAATGACAAATAAATAAATAAACAAATAAATACATAAATTAATATTTTGTAGGTACCTTAATGTTTATGGACATCAGCTAGGTTTTAAGCCCTGTGTTTCTAAAATATTGTCAAACAATTCATTGACACAGTACTGATGAGTTCACATAAAGTCATGGGCATTTAAAAGTCACGTGTTTGAAGCATTGTGTATCATTAAGGGGTCCTTTGTATATATTTTATGGACCTCCACTATAGGAAGTTTAAGGTATTGCACTCTGAAGACTAAGTTTTTGTGCAGTTTTTACTAATTTCTTCTTTTCTGACCTTTGTATCATATTAATTCTGCTTCCTATCTTTAATTACATTTCATATATACATTTCCTAAGTTTGTAACTGTAATTATATATAATATGTTAAAGATAAGTTTTCTTTTGGGGATTTTTTTCTCCCCAGGCTTCTGTTGAAAATCGGCTCTGCTCCATCAGCCTATCCCAATCAACAAATGTAAAATAGACAATAATAAATGCATAAATAAATGTTTTGTTTCATGAATAACTGTCAAACTGCAGAGAGATTTCAGGTAAAAAAAAACAGTTTTTCAATTGCAGTACCATGACCCACTGTTTTAAAGGTCCTTTCTAGTTTCAAGACTTCTGCACCCACCATCATACCATCTTCCATGTTTGTTAGTGTTAGCTACAATATAAACAGATGTAAAATTGCTTTATTTTGGTCTAAATAAATTCTGAGATTTGGTAAATATATTCTATTTTTTCTATAAATTCTAAGGTCTGATACATTTTTTTTTTGAAATTTTGCTCAGTGTAGATATATATATATATATATATATATATATATATATATATATATATATATATATATATAGATAATAGCTATGGGTCTGAAGTGATTTGTAGCCATACATACTGGAGATTCTGGTAGTGGTGTTATTAATATTGTATCTTTAATGTTATGAGCGATAATCTTCCTAGGCAATGACTGATTCCATATGAATGAAGGACTCTCAGGCTACTTCATAGCTGCAATAGTTTAGAATGAAGAATATCGAAGTAAGGATTTTAGAAGTCAAATGTGTTCAAATATTCTTTATATAATGTATTTCTGATACATTTAAAATAGAATGGTGAGTATTGTAGCATTATCCATGGAGTGGGGTTTGAGGGTAGGATCAGGACAACCTTTTACTAGATTATTTGTACGTGAGGGGCAGAAGATGGGATATTTAATAGTATGTAGCATTTCCTGGTTTATTATGTTAATTGAGCTTACCTTAGAAACTATTTTGTTGTTCTTTAGTGATCTGATGATGTACAAACATGTCATAAGCTGACTAGAGAATATTATCTGCTGATTTCTATAATATAATGTCTTACAAGTATTACGTTTTGCTTTGCTATCACACTTTAGTTGCACAGATGATATATGTGTTTTGGAGAGTGCTATAGCTTTTTATCCATTCCAACCAAGCTTCGTTTCTCTTTTACATTAATTCTTTCATTTCTTACTGTACCTATTGAATTTCATATATAGATAGTGTTAAATTGCAGCTATTTTATTTTTAATGAATAGGAGTTAATTAAGGGTTCTGACTACCAAATAATATATAGTTTTCCATTTTCCTTGCCCTTATATGATGGCTCTCCCTCACAGCTTATGTCTCCTAAATTTCCATTTGTGCCAGTATAAATCACACATAATTTTAGACTGCTACCTCAGGAACACTTTTCGTCTGTTGCATGTATGTTGTTAGACTGACTTTCGATATGCGTTCAGCCACACCTCTTTGCCATGACTGTGTCAGTTTGTCCTGTTTGGGGGTCCTTACTCATGAATGAATGCCATATACTTAGATGCCTCGCTTGACATGCTGACGTGTTTTAGGCTCCATCCTACTTGGTGGGGCTTACTGTAGTATGTGTTAAGCATGCTTCTAGTCTTCTGTTTAGATAGCACTGTGTGCTCTTCTGAATCTTGCACATGCCACTCATCTTTTCTATACCAGGAATTCTCTTTGTTTTTCATTTATGAAAACTCCAGATAGTCTACAATTTTCTATATGCTAGTGTCCAAAATGCAGTTAGTTCAATTAAGAAGGTATTATCATTGGGCTGACTATCCCAAAATTTGTTATATATGCTCACACACACACACACACACACACACACACACACACACACACACACACACACACACACACACACACACACACACACATACACATGAACATGCAGGCACACACATACAAACTCAAATAGATGTATATACATAAACGGATGCACATAAACACATGCACACACACACGCGCGCGCGCGCGCACACACACACACACACACACACACACACACACACACACACACACACACACAAAACACATACGTTTTATTCATACTGTACAAGAACAAGTATACTATCACATTCAAGGACACATGAAAGGGATCCATGTGGGTAATCTAATACCTGACTGTGAATCCAGTTTGTTAAGTAAAATGTGAAGCAGCATACGTGTGTTCTAAGATGCATTAAAATGATGAAAATAGTTTCTTTTAATCTAAATTTGTTATTGTTATACATCATATCTGACTTTCTTTCATGAAAAAATAAAATAATGTTTTTAAAACCTGCTTTAGTTTATACAAAAGAAAGACCCTAAACTTTGCAGTTCATAAAAAAGTGTTTTTGCAAGACACTGGTCATAAGGATAGGCAAATATATTATAGCAAACTAGGTTATGCTAAGTACATGGAAAACAACTTGGGTCACTGAAAGATTAAGTTTTGTGAAATATCAGCCAGAATATTTATGTTTTCCTGGAAAAAAATGTGCTACGTGCAGTACTGATTAATGTTTCTGGAACACTTTAAATGGATTGGATATGGGCGAGGGTCAAGTAAACCTTCTCAGCATTTTCTATAGTTGAACTCTAGGGCACTTCCCATGCTGAAAGGATTGAGTTAAGAGTAATGGGAGATGGCATATTTTACTTAGAGTGGCAAACTTATTGAACAGGTTGCCAAAAGAAGCAGAGTAACTGGGAAATATTGAATTTTAATACAAGCAGTGCTTAATAAAGAATGCATTTGCTAGTTACAGTATTAAATTCAAGAAAGATGGATGGTTTCCTAGTGACTTTTGTTTCTTATTTTGTATTGTGCATGACATTAGGCTAGATGACAGGAAATGAACACAACAAACCATAAGTCATCCCACGTAACTTTTTGAACAGAATATTCCTATGTGAATTTAATGAGCCAATGCAGCACGGTGTTTCAAATCTGTAAACAAGAAAAAGGAAAACGTGGCAGAAATGTTAACCCAAATACAACATTGATTTAACCAGTGAGAATACCACGTGTTTCTAGATAAAGAATCATTCTTATATTTAATGACTACATGTGTGATATAATGAAATTGAATCCCACTGAATGATTTTAGTTCATTAACTAGTTATATTACAAAAAGTCTCACAGTGACATTATTTATTACTGCTATATGCAAAAGACTTTTTTATGTAATAATTTTAATTTTACTCTGAAATAAATTATAAAGGACTTGTATAAAAAGGACTTATTTTAGCTTACAAGTTAAATATCTATAGCCTTCAAAAAGTATGTAAAAGAAGCAAGGATAATGAGTGCTACAATGCTGGATTTCTGAAGGAGCAATCGGCATGGAGAATATCTTATGGCTAAAGCACTTCCCTCTCTGAAGCTACTTTCTGAAGTAGGAAAGAGTATAAAGTGCCTCTTCTTGAGGCAGGAATCACAAAACCAGTGGACTGCATTTCCCTTATAGAAACATATGAATTCCCCGAGTGCTAGTTGTCATTTTCATAATTGTGTCTAATCAGAAGTATGAAAAACACTCTTGTTTTCAGTTTGGTTTTTCTCCTTGTCCAAAATAAAGCAACCCCAGACATACTTTATATAGAGACAAATGGTATGACACAAAGTCATTGCAAGGTGTGTGCAAGTAGATATAGCCCTCCTGCAAAAGCACACTTAAAAGAGATCAAGATGTTGTTATGGGGCTAAATTCTGCAATACTACCCCAGAGGGTGCTGAAGAAGAAAAAATATGGGCCACAGTTGCTCTGTAAAGTTGAGTCTTGTGAAGCAGAGATCTAACCTACCAAACTCACTTCTCTGCAAACTTTATGGTGTCCTGCCATGGTTCCTCCTAAAAAAAAAAAAAAAAAAAAAAAGCACTGACTACCAGCTTTCTGATGAACCAATTACTCAATTACACCTGGTCATGTAGTCAACCCATCACGGACACATGAATGTAATGTTTGTGGGGGAGAGTAGCCCTCAGTTACCGCTATCTGAGGGACTGCTCCTCACTCCCATATGTCCATAGTTAAATAAATACACTGCGGGTGGCACAGTGGTGCAGAGGTTAATATTGTCACCTCACAGCAAGAGGTTCTGCAGTTTGATTCTTGGCTGGGGTGTCTTCTGTGTGGAGTCTGCAGGTTCTCCCTGGATTCACGTGAGTTTCCTCTAGGTACTCTGTTTTTCTCCCACATTCCAAAGACATTTGTCTGGAGCAATTTTCCCTGGGCCTACACTTAAAATAGGATCTGTCCTAGTCAGACTTTCCTGGTCAACAAATGTTAAATAAATAAATAAATTAATTAATTAATTAATTAATTAATTAATTAATTAATTAACCATAGTATACAACTTTAGGGAAAACAGAAATGTACAAAAAAAGAGTCTCATTAAAAATAGGATACACTTGCAGAACTTTACAAGTTGTATTCACAGGCTGCAGTTCATTGACAGGTAAGGAACCTATCCTGGTATATTTAAGGATGAATCAGGGTGTGCTGTGTAAGCTCAGTACTGGGAAACTTTACTGAAGCAAAACACAGGAGGGACATTAGGCTCTATACATAGGAGAGTGGAAATGGAAGATAATGTGGTAAGGTATATGTCTCTTGGCACAGCTATGACAAATAAGGAGTAAGTCTTCAGAATCATAATAGCAACTTTACTGAGTAAGGAGAGTGATTTTGCGAAGACAAATGGAACGTCTGGGTAGGGATATACAGAACTAGACAGTGGCTTGGAGGAATAGTGCATTCAACTTTCTCAGAACTGCTGACTGTTCACATCGTGGGTTGTTCAAATGATTGAATTCATCTAGTGGTTAAATAATCATTGCAGTGCTAAAGGCTTTAACCTCACTGGGGACAGGGGACTGGTTTTGAGAGATATAGGGCTATGACATAATGATTTTGTTTTTTAACTCTCACTTAAGGGTGTGGGATTCTAGATGAAACATTTACTGAGCTCATGGACAACCACTTAAACTAATTAAGTGGGAAGAACAGTAACAAAATTAAAAAAAAAAAAAAAAAAACAGTCTTTCTCCCACAATGTATGAGTAATCAGTGAAACATACTCCGACAGTGGGAACAGCAAAAGAAAGATGTGGTTAAAAGGCAGAACCACATTCACTTGGATAAGTAAAAAGTACAAGGGAAGAAAAAAGCCATCATTTTTCAACTAGACTTGCAATGATAAACAGCTGTAGCATTATAACAAAATAGGGAGGGAATTAAAATAAACTATTTGCACTGTAAAGGCAATTAAAAGTTTTACTTTATCATACACATTGAATATATGAAGTACATCGCTGGTCAAAGATTTAACAAACTTAGTTCTGATACATTTAATAGAAAAGGGAAACAAGTATTTCAAATTTAATTCAAAATCAGAAGCTCTTAGTTCTGGTACATTTAACTGAAAAGGGAAGCAAGCATTTTAAATTTAATTCAAAATCAGAAGCAAACATTTCTTGATAATACAAGGTATACAGAAGTGAAATATAGGAGAGGATTCAATAAAAAATGCAGCAAGTCGTGGGCCTCCACCAATTCTGTAATTCTATCCCGATAATAAATTGCAGCTTAGCTTTCTGGTATGAAATCATACTGAGGAAAGAGTGCTCCCTGCATTACTTCTATGCTATACTGATGTACAAACATTAGGGATACACCCTATACCAGGAGCAGGTAATGAAATTTATATTCAATGTTAATGAACCTCATTGCTGATTTATGACATAGTCTAATGACTGCCAAGTTTGCCCTGTAACCTCAAAGAACAATAGGTGCTGGATATTCTTATGGCAGCACCTGAGTATCCCCTTTGATACAGTATGCATGATGGGAAAATGGTCATTCATGCAGCATATACCACAGAATACAAGGGTGGCATGTCATGAGACTGTATTGCATGAACTTAGTTTGAATATGAAAAAAGTGTGCTTTGATTCATCCTCATTGTATGGGGAGATAGTTCATATAGCACACTAATATATGTATATATGTGAGAAAGCTTCCTCATCACCTTCTTCATCGCCTGTCTTAGTAAAGCTCCACCTGTGCGTTAGAACTAATATTGCAAACATTCAGGAAGCACACCAGATAATATCGGCAGGTCCAATTCTGACATACAAATTGCAGTTTAGCTATGCTGCACATGGCCAGTGAAGGCTATTGATAACTCTGTCACTTGTAAGTTTTATACCTGCATTCAGTTCCTTTATAAAAGATCTCGGTATTGCACTGCAGAAAGTCTGGTTTTCCTTGTTCAGGTTGGGAATAGGGCTTGAGATCCCTCATTGGCTTTTATAGCTTAACAACTCCTACAGCTCTTTTTCAGACTGTGGTATGAAATTACTGCTTGGCAACTCCTTTTGGATCCCACAAACAGAAGAAAAAAAACTTACACAGTGAAACAAGGGATGTCAAATTAAGTTTTGCATGTGCACCTGTGTTGCAGTGTCACAAGTAATTAACAAGTCATCTCATCAGACTTCATACAGGCTTAACTCCATAGCACAATTCCCATTGTTTAAGGAATGAGGCAAGCTATACTAGAATAAGCCAAAGTGATAGTTCACTAACTAGTTACAAAGTCACTGTATATACATGTTATTATTGTTCTGAGCAAAACAATATCACATTTCTTTTCACCCACAGGGAGTGCAGCAATAGGTAAAGGTATCCTTCTTTCAAAATTGGAATATGGAACCCATATCATTGGAGAAGCTCCCACAAAAATAAAATTCTTGCAGTTCAATGAGAACATCAGTGGTGCCTACTATCTAAAGCAAAATGGCTTCCAGTTAAACAAGGAAATGTTGCACCCCTTCTCTACAATACAATTAATTTGCATTCATTCCTCTTCTTCACTGCTAAACATACAGAGAAAACCACCAACTACAGCATGTACAACTTGAGATCCCTTCCTGTGTTAGCTTATAACCTGCAGCCCCCAAAATAAGATATAACCAACTGATCACTCTTTATCTCTACTTTCTACCCATAACTGGGACTCCATCCCATCTTCTTCTTTTTCTTTTGTCTGCTCCACTTAGGGATCACCAAAGCACATCACCTGTTTCCATTTCTTCCTGTACTCTGCATTTTGCACTGTCACACTAATCACCTGCATGTCCTCTCCCACCACATCCATAAACCTTATTGTAGGCCTTCCTCTTTTCTTCTTACCTGGCAGCTTCATCCTTAGCATCCTTTTCACAATATACCCAGCATGCCTCTTCAGCACATTTCCAGACAACTCAATCTCACCTCTCTGGCTTTGTCTCCAAACTGTCAAACCTGAAATGACCCTCTAATATACTCATTTCTAATCCAGTCCATCCTCATCACACCCAATACAAATCTCAACATCTTTAATTCTGCTATCTTGAGCTCTGACTCCTATCCTTTCATCAGTGCCACCATCTCCAACCCATATAACATAGCTGGTCTCATTGCCATCTTGTAGACCTTCCCTTTCACTCTTACTGGCACCCGTCCATCACAAATCACTCCATATATTCTTCTCCACCCATTCCACCCTGCTTGCCCTCTCTTCTACACTTCTCTTCCCCACTCACCATTACTCTGAACTGTTGATCCCAAGTATTTAAACTCACCCATCTTTGCCAACTCTACTGCCTGCATCCTCAGTATTTCTCTGTCCTCCCTCTTATTCACACACATATACTCTGTCTTAGTCATGCTGACCTTCATTCCTCAGTCACTGGGGGTTGCAGAACCCAGCCACTGGGGGATGCACAAGACAGTGTATTTTTTTCATGCCAGTCCCAAGCCAGGACAAATGGGGAGGGTTACTTTAGAAAGGGCATCTCGTATAAAATTTCTGCCAGATCATATATGCAGACAACAATACAAATTGGGATTCCATCCCATTTAGCATAAAATTAATCTCCAGTTATCCTAAATTTCTGCTGTAACAAACAGTCTACATATTTAAAGATGTACAATACAAATGTTTCTGCAGTACAAGAATCACTTTAAACAGACTTGCTAGTAACCTTTTCTAACTTCATTCTTAGCACCTTCTCCTCCTCCTATCATCTCATAAACTCTCTTCACTAAGCATCTCTCTGCCCTTCTCCATGGATACTTCCCATTCAACAGCTGTGACTAAACAGCAATTAATTGTGGGATATATGATTAACCCAGTGCTTCCATAATTTTGCTTATAAACTGTGTATAATAGCTTTGTATTCCTTTTTGGTCTACCAAGTGTTTGTTGTACAGTTTGCATCCATAGGCAGAACTGGAAAAGGATCTGCTGGGATTAGTGTTCAACCCTGGTTAACAAAATAAATAATAAATAGGCATCACTTCAGTATGTGAATATCTTTTTGCAAACCCTTAAACAACAGAGCAATGTGATATTACACTTAATTTAACACATGTATTTTTGAATACTTTGTTTTTGTACATTAGTTGCACACACTTTCATAACATGCAGCTGGATTAAATATTTTGATCTGAAACACATGCCCTCGATAACTAGCAGTTTTTGTTGTAAATGTTTATTAATGCTACACATATTATTTCTAATGATGTTAGTTTATGATTCTTCAGTGCTCAACCACAGAATGTTTGTAAGTAGAGCGGATTAGAGCTTTAGTATGTTTGATATAAGTCCAAAGGTTTATCTACTTAATCATTTGAAAAGCAGACTTTTTCAGGCATGATACAGGCAGCCAAGACAAGGAAAAAGGCAAAGACAATGTACATAAAAATTTAAAGAAGGCAACCAAAGAGTAGATTTTTGGGTAATGGAGATAGTTTGGTGAAAAATGTATGTGGACAGAAGAAGAACATGAAAAATACAAAGACAACAGAGTGGAGTGAAGCAAATCCCCCAAACAGTGCACCTGTTAAGTACTGACACCAACCACTGTAATAACCATTAAAGGATGAGAACCAAGCAAAGATTTAATGCATTTAGTGGATGGTCCTGGACATTGAAAACTAAAGCTTGCTTGCTTGCAGCAGCAGTATGGTGGCTGAGTAGTTAAAATATCTACCTCACAGCTCTAGATATCTGGGTTCTGAACTGACCTCTGCTCATTGTCTGCATGGAGTTTTTATGCTGTCCGCATGGATTCTTTATGTATACACTGGCTTTTTAACACCTCAAAAAAACATGCTGGTTGATTGGTTGCTCTGAATTATCCATAATTTCTTTATTTACCATTGCCTTTCGGCTTAGGTTTATACATTCTTACTAGGCAAATGATTTGGATAATCATTTGTAACCTAGGCCATAAAATACTCACTACATATTATCCCTTTTTGCAAGGGATTTTGGAGGCTAGCAATGGAGTATGCACTACATATTATCCCTTTTCACAAGGAACTTTGATGATAGCCCTGGAGTATTCACTACATATTATCCCGTTTCGCAAGGAACTAGTCTGGAGTATTTACTACATATTATCACTTTTCACAAGTAACTTTGGTGGCTAGCCCTGGGGTGTTCACTACATATTATCCATTTTAATAAGGTACTTTGGAGGCTAGCCCTGGAGTTTTCACTATATATTATCCATTTTCACAGGGGACTTTGGGGGCTACCCATAGAGTAGACTTATGGTTACTCATCCATTCTTCCAAATTTTTTGTCCTAAGATCTTCCAGTCAAAATTCAGTATGGCTGATGTTCTTGTAGGATATGTGTTTTATATATCTGTGCTGAGGGTTATTTTAGACATTGGATAAATGGCAATTATTACACTGCTGTCTGCTAAATGACTATGATAGGCTGCTTGTGACCATTATGTTTGTAGGGAGATTTGTAGGACCCAGTATACAATGGATCCTTACCCAAATGTGCCAAACATGTTTTACAGGGGTTGCCAAGTTTAGTTATGTTAGGCCTCCTATATGTGTATGTGTGTGGCTGAACATGTGAGTATATGCAGAGGGATGAGTGGTCATAGGAGAGTGTGTGTGTGTGTGTGTGTGTGTGTGTGTGTGTGTGTGTGTGTGTGTGTGTGTGTGTTTGTCTGTGTGTGTGTGTGTGTGTCTCTGTGTGGGTGTGTGTGTGTGTGTGTGTGTGTGTGTGTGAGACCAACATGATGCATGAGCCACCAAAGGTGATTACCACAGGAAAGCTCTGATTAGTACTAGTGGCAACATCATGCAGTGTAGAGACAGCAAATTAGCTGATAATGAAGTCTTCATGCAGCTATCACGTTTCTGAATCTCATTTCCTTAGATTGTAGAAACTGCTACTTTTGGCCACAGCAACTTCTGTGAGCATAGGGTGCTTTTTCACAATCCAGCCCATGCATTTGAAACATGTCCTTATTGTTGTTCAAATTACAAATGAGTAGATCACACATTTGAATTTCATAAAAGTACTTTTTGCTTGTGGTAAGACTCAATCCACTCCATTCATCCCCAGTCATTCTCACTGAGTTTACTGTACTTCACAGAAATAACAATGTGCTAAATAATGTAAAGCTGCGTTGTTCTTTATCTTGGAGGGTGTTGTCTTGGAGAATACAAAATAACCTATGTTACAACAAAAAACACATTGCACCTGTTTGAAGCAAGCAAGAAATCAGGAATGATAAAAATTACCTAGAGCAATAAAACATGACATACAAAGCTATGTCAAATCCAGAATTAATGGACATGCTCCACCTCAGTAAATCTAAATCCCTTAGAGCCACACGCTCGAGGGACTTGAACCTCAGCACAGAAATAAATAGAACTTGCTGGAGGGACAGGTTCATAACCCAGAGGCTCCCTTCGCTCTGGAATAGAATTCCAGTTCATGTGAGGCAGAGCACCTCACTGAATCTCTTCAAGAAGAATCTCGATAGGTGGATGGGGGATCGTAGATTAGTCCCAGGGATTACTCCCGTGTCACTATTAGACAGAGGCACAGTAAACTAAACCTTAAAAAGGGCACAGTATACTCAAATCAAGGGGTGATACAGAATCGGGCTAGGCTTATAATTGCCCCAGGGCAGATAGCCTAGTATGAACCTATGAACCTATGAACCTATGAGTAACTGTTACTCAAACAATGGGTGACTGAGTACCTGACTGAAACATATGTTTTTTTTTGTGTGCTTGTTTGTTACCTTTGTTGACCTTTAATACCATGAAAGCATTACATATCTAAGGTCATGTTGGCAACATTTTCTGCCTTTTGAATTTGGAGGCATTTCCTTTAAGTCATTTGCTATAACCAGAGCCGGCTCCAACACTAGGTAATCTAAGCAGTTGAGTAGGGCCTGCTGGCTTGGGGGGGGGGTGAGGGGGCACTAACCTCTGCCACGATATTTAATTTTAATTAAACCATTAAAAAACTTCCTTACATTCCTTCTTTAAGATGCATTCTCTGTACATGACACTGCATCACATTTCTTCTTTAAGGACACACTCTGTGTCCATGTTTCATATGACATGTCTGTGCATCGCAACATGAGGGATTTGATTTATGTTCATGGAGAAGATGAACCAGATCTCACCACCATTTAACATTTGCAGAATGTCCAGATTTTTGCCTCAAATATTTGGTCTGTTCCTCAAAATTTATTTTGTTTTCTGGCAAATCACTGGGATAATCTGAGGAATTATTTGAGTTTCAGACTTCATATCCTTTAGAAAATGATTTTAATATGCACCCTGTTATTCTATCAACTTTGGAAGTTTATAAAAGCACTGTTTAAAATCTGTACCTATGTTTGGGCCTTTGTACCCCCATTTTGTTACACTTTCTCCAAATTGCTTGGGCTAAAAGCTTGAGAGGTATGGCAGGTACAGATATGAGACAAGGAAGAGGTGTGTTTGTTGATTAAACTTTGTACCTTGGCTATAGAAGACAATAACTTTAATGCTCTACATCAACTGCTAACTCAATTTTCAAAACTAAAGGGTGCATTTTCAAGTGATGTGAGTTTTGGTGCATTTTTAAATGTGAGTTTCAGTGCATCTTCAAGGAAAGTGAGCGTCAGTGCATTTTCAAGGAATGTGAGCTTCAAGAGAAGGCAAGTTTACTGTCGCTCATGCTAAGTTTGTTTTCAATGCACAACTGTTTTATTTAGCGAATGAATACCAATGTCTGTGCTATAGGATTTGAGAGCCATGTTAGTAGCTCAACAAGTAACATACATGCCTTTAGCTCCTACTCCCACACCATGTAGCTGGACTGGTGATATTACAGTGCAGTTTAAGGAGCAGGGTTTGCACTCCTGAGCATGTTGTCCTTTGAAAGAGATAGTAAACTGAAGCCCCATCTGTTTGTGATAATTGTAGGTGCTGTATGATTTTGTATATCCAGCTGAGCTATCTAAAAAGAGTAGGAGGATGTTCCCCAATGCCCTTGCCAAATTTTCCTTAGTAGTATAAATACCAGCAAGCTTCTCCCCTGAAAAGATGCTACAATCTTAGAGGGACTACCCTTGTCAATAAAGGATATTTAAATTGAATCCACATCCTTTCATTTTAAAAGTAAAGAACAAAATAGTATGCATGTTGACACTTTTGAGAAGTGTTTATGGTAAATGGGGCAGAGAGAGAGAGAAGTAATGGGATACCAGAAATGCTGCGGGGGGGCAGAGAGAGAGAGAAGTAATGGGATACCAGAAATGCTGTGGGGCGGTCTATTCCCCCATCCTTGGACCGCATTTGACCATGATCAGGATCTGGCTATAATATTATATAAAATAGCTACCTGTTATCTGTCACAAACCTTGTACAGTCAAAACGGATAATGTCTGTTGCTGTTATCCGTATTCAGTAACTTTCTTTATATGTGTTGGACCTGCAGGCTGGCTAGATTACTTAGATGATTCAGACTGACATAAATTAGCAAAGGATTAGCTAGCTCTAATTCACTTCATTGTCATCCAGTCTGCATTATTTTGAATTCATTTATTTTTTTTCATAGGTATTTACTCTAGTCCTCCTATATATGTGATAAGGTGAAGTGGCTGAAAATGGGAGTGACTTCCAGTTTCACTTTGTTTGTATTCAGAATTTCTATATATGGCAATTATTGAAGTTACTTCAACAATGGTTTCACTGTCCTCCTTAGTTCGCTATAATATTTCTGTTTTCCATTGAGGTTTAATTGCACTTCTTTCTAGCTATCGCTTAGGTCAGAATTAATGTTGCTGATGTTGAACTTTTACCTGAATTAACAGTAAATATCAAATCACCCTATCAAAGCACAAATCTAGCTTTTATGGCGTCAGACAACATTTCATAGATGTATGTTTGTGGGAAGATGTGAGGCCTGTATGAAAGGGATGTGTAGGCTTGTATGACTGTCAAAATATTAGTTATCCATGAAAATGGATTGCTGACTGTAGGGCACAGAGAAATTGTGTTCCAACTGCACACATACACACACACACACACACACACACACACACACACACACACACACACACACACACACACACACACACACACAAACACGTTGACTGCAGTGAAATTAGAACCCCATTCTAACTGAGTATACCAGCTAGAGAACTTGGCATTTAATTTCGGTACCATGACACAAGTCTAACTTTTATGCTGCTGCTGGACAATTTTTAGTGGATAATATCCTCACTGGTTGTTTGCAAGGACATATTCTGAGATCTGCATGAAGTGGCTAGGTAGCCATGTACAACTGTCAAGATATTGCTTATACATGGGACCAGATTGATGATAGCAGGATACAGAATTATGGCCCTCTGACTATGCACACAAACATACATAGAGGCATGCACACATAACTTGGCTACTGTGCTAATTTAACACACATGTAATGATTTTGTTCCCATCTGCAAAACACAGTATTTAATGAGTGCAACATCCCTGAAGTATGTGTTTGCCTTGTCATAGTGGTTTTCATAGATGATGCCATCATCATTATATGATGTAGGTAACATATCCTGTTATGAGAGTAGTGTGCAAAGTGTGGATGTACTATTTCCTGTTATGTTTCCACTGTGCAGGTGTATTTTAACAGACAGCTTATCAAACTACATGCAAAAAGCTGTCATAAATGCATGTAGCAGAAATGAGACATATGCAGCTGTTTCCCAGTATGTTGTGTATATTACACACTTATTGTCACATACAGACACACACACTTTTTGTGATCAGCAACTGTGTATGTAAGCGTGTTCATATTTGTGAATAATTGTTGTCCACATTAATACATCTATAATATGATCTGAATGTCTGCTGTCATTATAAAGGTGTATATGGTATGTAACAATGCAGTTTTGCTATTTATTTCTTTAGTGTAGTTGACATTTAGGAACTAGTACTGAGATATCAAGTTTCAAGTGCATGGATGCAGGTAAGACATGGCTCAGTGCAAATATGTGTTCAGTCATTAAAAAGTGCCTTCCCTTTGGTTGTGTTTATACATGGATTTTAATGGGATGAAGACTAACCGGGCAGTAAACATAAGTAATACATGGTAATAAGCATTTTCCATAGCTCACTGTCAAGCAACTGGTTTGCATAATCAATGGCAAAGTGTTTGTGCATGCATGATATGAGATACACATTTAAAGACTCATATCTGAACTTGAGAAGTACTTCTCCATACTGGCTATGGTAGACACAGCTAACAGATACTATGGTGTTCGTATCAGAAATGCTGTATCATAAGTTGTATAATCTTAAAAAAAATATTTATGCTGCTTTCCCCATTTGCATGTAGTTAATAGATGTGCAAACATGGGTCTATCCTTCATTCAGAAACTTATACAAATTGTATTACTTCTCTTTCCTCCATGCAAACATGCTAAGCAGAGGAGCATGGCAGTCAGTGCTTTGGGAAGTGCGGAGTAGAAGACACACACCTGTTTGCTAGCTGAATCTGTGGCATCAGGTGTAATAGCAGTGAGCTCTTATTTGGAGCACAGGTGATACAGGGTTGGAATCCAGCGCTAATGTTTTACATATGTATTCAAGATGTTATTAAATAATCGCATGTGATAATTATTGGAAATGTGAGATAGAATGACCACAGAGAAGTACTGTATAAAAAACAAACAGCACTCAAGTGATTTATGTCAACAGTACACATATGGATTTACATATTTATACAGTCATCAGTCTAAATAAGTAATTCTATGAAATTTTTAATATGAGTGCCTTTATTCTAATTTAACTGTCTGTTTCTTATGTGCAGCATGTTTAAGCAGCATTGTGCAGAGGTAACTGCACCATGCCATAAGGCATGAAGAGACATTCACCTTTGCTTAACATTGGTGTGCGATGACAAACTCCGTGCAAATGCAGTAGACAAAAATTAAAGGGCTTCATTGAGGATTTGTTATTTGATTTACTATCATTTGTGCGAACTACATTTTCTCGGCACGTATGCTGCTGAAAATCAGAATGTCGTGCACAAAATGAAAAGTGTATGGGATAGCTGAACACACTTATGTGAATCCAGTAGTGCATTCACATAAGTGTGCTCAACTATATGTATGGAGATTGCGGTACAGTGGGGATTGGAAATTCATCCATATCCACACTGTAGTGCAATCTCGGAATTGTAATATATTAGTAGGAGGGGGTGTGGGGGGCACAGCCCCCCACAGGGGGGTGCAGGGGGGCTCCCCCCCCTACAAAATGTGATATGTCGTATAGGAGTTTGATTTACATCATCTCCTATATGACTATTACATGATGATTTCAATGACAATGTCGACTCAAATGTCTCGATCATTTAGGTCGACATTGTGAAGTGATCGGGATTCCAGATTTGATGGTTTACTTCAATATTGTGAACAGAAGTTGTTTTGCCTTTCTCAATATTGATAATAAACCTTATTATTTATGTGTGTGGTATGTAATTCTATTTTTCAACCAGATTAAAGGTGTGAAAAAGGGGGTAGATAGGAAAATGATGAAATGGGGGACAAACGGGGGAAAAAGAAAGAGGAAGCAATATAGGAATATGCAGAAGGGAATTAGGATAGAACCATAGCTATCCACTCCTTTAACATTAAAAAATCAACATGGATAGAATATTGGATGAATTTGGACTATCACCTCATCAAAGATGGGTGACAACAGCTCAGTAATGTTGTATATCCAATTGGACCGAATCAAGTATGTCAAGAAGATATGTGTGCAAAGTGGAGAGCTATATGTGGAATAATATATTTTTGTTTTGGACAGGGCCCGTTTTTGTGTTTTTACTTCAGTATGAAACGAATGTTGGTTAAGAGATGTAGGTATGGCAGGTTCAGGTAACAAGGGTAGGTGAGGAAGTGGATGCAGACAAACAGGACAAATAAGACAAGAGATAGGGATGGTGACGGGCACATCAGTTGGGGACAACATGACTGGGGACAGAGAAGGGATATCGGATGCCCATGCCTATCAAACACGGGGAAGGTGAGATTCTAGTCATCAACCTAAGAAATGTCATCACTGTCCCCCTCTTCAGCTTGCTGTTGGAGTGATTGATGTTTTCTTTTGCCCAACATTCCGGTGAACATCTCCTCCAACAGACATGCAAAAATTTGTACTTTCCATAACCTTATGCATCATGCCTGGCATCTCCTGGCATGTGACAAAATCACCACTTCTACCAATACTCCCAGAGGGTAACACTACACCAGCTGCCAGGGTAATACTACCTGATATGGAGTGTCCAGGTAGTACAGGGGCTGCCCAGTCAGTACTGCCAAGTTGGGTTACAGATGTGCTGGGTGTCAGTGTGGTAGCAGTTGGGGGTGGGGGCAGGCTGAACCACACTAATTGGTCAACCTCCTTGTGCAATAAATAATTTTGTGAGTTGTCAGAAATTAACATCAGAACATTGTGACCACACATAAAAATTAAAAAGAGAGATAAGGGGTGGGGTAAGACACAAAAAAAGATTTAAATAATTAGTACCATCATATGTGAGATACAATAAATTATGATATAAATAATTTTACTTTTATTAAATATATTTTTTAACAGGTACAAACTATGATGACTGTTCCATTTAATCCTTACAATATGCATATATATACACAATACAGGCTAAGTTAACATTATGGCATGTATTCCAATTTTGTTTAAATTATTATATAATATTTTTTTAATTATTTGACAATATATTTGTTACCTGTGGGATTTGAACCTACAACATCTGAATACACTATTCCAATTGACTCCAGCTTTAGACAGAAGCATGCATGCTTGATTTTCTAATAATGTAAACAAGAGCAATTCTTTAGATGACATAATATTCTTTTGTGCTGCATAAATACCCCATGTTTCTTTAAATCTTTCCAAATGCTTAGCATGAGCATCCCTGTTCAGTGCTATGTCTGGGGTGGCTGTAAAAGAAAAAGGAGAGATAAAGAGAAGACCATTATGCATATCAATCTTGGGTATAGCCAGCTTTCTATCTACTTTAAAGCATCTTTATCTGTATACTTACACAACTGTAGGATGTCAGCAGTCCTAAACTCATCCAGCCACTGGTTGAGTTGTTCCTGCTTGGTAATTTTCAGGTCATTATAGTGATACCCGCATTGCTCTCCAGTGTGTGTGGAATGTCAGTCACACTGGCGACAACCTTGGCCAGAC
Organism: Protopterus annectens; assembly: GCF_019279795.1. Taxonomy (NCBI): domain Eukaryota; kingdom Metazoa; phylum Chordata; order Ceratodontiformes; family Protopteridae; genus Protopterus; species Protopterus annectens. The sequence goes on along the minus strand of NC_056736.1, from coordinate 784,192,916 downwards.
TATTCCAAGCTTCTGATTTATATTGAGACAAGGTATAGCCCACTTGCAATAGCCTACAGCTGTGGTGCATTACAAGGAGGCAATGAATATTCTGGACTCCTCTACATCCCATCTTTGAGCCCTAAATTGGGCACCTTCCCTGCTAGCTCCTACCATGTTCATTCGGGTCAAACATTAACAGTTAGAGTATTTTCCCACCAATCCAAGATATTGTATTTTACAGCTAGTGCCCAAACCTGAACAACCATGCCAACAGTGTTGGTGTGATGTTAGGCAGAAAGCAACATTGCCAAACAGAGAAGAGGGCAGTATATGAAATAAAAGGGGTGATGTGACAGCTGTCATTAGTTTATGGGTTGGTTGCTGCTGTACCTGTTAGTTGCTTTAATTTTGCAGACATGTTTTGTGTTTCAAAATGTTATGACCTGACACAGTTTTGCTTTCTTTAAACAATGAAAAAAAAAGTAATTTGTATGATGTGAGATACAAATCTATGTAAAATATTCAAAACATCTTCTTCAACATAGTTGTTTTTTTTATCTCTGCCACAGAAGAAGTGTTTGTCAAACATCCTCATTAATTTTATATATATATAAATATATATATATATATATATATATAAATATATATATATATATATATATATATATATATATATATATATATACGTATATCAACATATACATAACATAGTGAGGTGTATGAGTGTGACCTGGCAAGGTCTTGGTTTATACATTCATGTGTATATGCCTATCATTTATGTATGAATTGCATCCAAGGCCAGAAAACACTATTTTAATTACAGGAACATAATTGTCGGTATACCCTCAGTCACACATATAATAATATAATAAATATATGAGCTCCAGTGCTATATATAGCTATTGTTATTTATAATTATGTTTAGATTGTTCTTTATTTTTATAATTTAGAGGACAAGCATTAATAAAATTGGAAGTGTGCTAAATTAGAACCCTGGCTCCCCTCTATTGTGAGCATTAATTTATATTAGTTACCGCAGGAAAGGCTGGGCTACAAGTGGATTTGTTACACTCATTACTATACAGAGTGTTCATTACAGCTGAGACCTTGTTTATCAGACTCGAGTGTTTAACCATGTATACATGTGACATAAAACTTCAGAAAATAAATTGTAGAGCCATAATTCTACCAATACCTACAGTTATACATGTAACATATATCTGATATCCTGTGTATACTCAATGCACCTGCTATAGATAGTTACTTCTATGTGTAACGATCTTTCAAATGTTAATGTTTACAAAACAAAATCTGGAACAGCAGTAATAAAAGTTGGACTTTGGTGTATTAAAACCCAGGCTCATCTGTATTGTAGCCCTTAATTTACAACCAGGCAGCAGCTGTATATTTTCACATTCGGTACTATGCATTTGTGCTGACTGCCACACAATGCTGCTTAGCATGTTTGCATGGTGGCAAACCACACATAATAAAATGTATCCATTTTGAAATTGACAAGTGCCTGCTTCGTGTCTGCAGGTGTTCTGGACCTGCAGGTGTTGTGGAAGAATGATGACTGTTGCACAATGCCACTAAGCATGTTTGACCGATGGGCAGTAAAAGATGCAACAATATATCCTTTTTGAAATTGACAAGTGTCTGCCTATTGTCTTCAGGTTTTCTGGACCTGCATATGTTGAGGAAGCTTGCTGAGCATTATGCAATGCCACTTAGCATGTTTGTGCAATGGAATGCAAAAGATGCGACAATGTATCCTTTTTGAAACTAACAATGTCTGCTTCTTGTCTGGGCCATTACACTGTATTTGCGTAGAGGTGAGCAGCATGCAAATGGGATTAGCAGAGTTAAACACAGATTGTTATTGTAAAAATTATTTATTACTTTTTATCAGTAAAGGATAGATATGGGACTTGAACTTTGATCTGTATATACTATGTGAAGTACAATTCATCAAGTTTAACAGATGTGCTACACACACGCTTGATTCACAGATTTAATTTATGCTATTTTTATCATAGCAACAACTTCCATAAATTTTTAATTATTTAGCCATTTCACTGTATTTGCACTAAGATGCTCATCACCCATATTTAAGAAAAGAAGAAATAAAAATTAAAAAATGAAACAGAAACAACATTACTAATACTTTTCAACACACCTTATAGATTTTTACATCAGTCTGGATTTGAACTGACACACTACTGAAACTACAAAACACAGCAGGAATGCAAATCACTGTGCATACAAGCAAGTCTCATTTCCTCCACAGCATTAAGAAGACATATACACTTGTACACTCTCATTTGTACATGTGTTGCTTACATATTTAGTGCAATGAGTGATCACACAAGCAGTTATGGATATTGTTTGCACCAATGCAGCTCTGTCTTCTCTTTGTAGTGTGTGTTCATGCTTCCCTTGTCTGTGCTGTACTCTCAGACATGCAATTTATAGGGCATTGCCATTAAAATGCATGACAAAATTACATGACAGTAAAATACAGTTTTCAGCAAAGGCAGGAGTGTTTGGATATTAGTGAACAAACATTAGAAATGTGTTGTTACAGTTACCTCTACACCTTTAAGTGTATTCTGGGTGACACACCTACTGCTGGCAAGGTAGTCTGAATTTGCTGTTGTGTCTTCCTTCTCCCTACCACTAATCGTTCACAGTTGCAATCCATTAGCAACTAAAACTGAGGTGTTGCCTACACTATGTTTACACCTGCTACATGAAGTCAAAAGTTTGGCATTCAGCAATTCTAATGAGTTCACACCTCATTTGTATCTTCACCATGCTCAGATCCCTAAATCTACACTATAAAAATGTAACCATGTATCTAGGGAACTTGAAGGTGAGGAGAGTTGTGCATGTGGAGAACACAGAAGAAGATTGCTATTAATTTTGATTTATCTGCACAAACCGCTTCTGGTCTTGCTAAGGAATGATTGTATTTTTCAAGTACATGCTAGATTTGTTCACATGTTACCAGGAAAATATTTTATATGTATGCATAAGAAAACTAAACTTTTATCTGCATGCACTTGTGATAATTTCACTGGTGGCTTAGACATTTTTGTCAGGCATTTTATTTTTTCATATAGAGAGCCTTATTAACTTTCATCACAAGTATTATTGTTAGACCTGGTTATCTTACACTGTTCTATGCAATTTCAGCAAAATGTATTGTCCTATATTGTCAATGACACAGTAGTGTTAGGCTTATAAAATGGCCCATAGACATCTCTAGGGGAGTGCTGGGCACAGAGAAAGGTGACTGACTATCATATAAAATTGACTTTTCTGTTGTAAATGTGTACACATTTTGTAAGAATTTTTTTTGAAAACATTTATAACATTTGACTAATTTGTTATTCCTTGGTTGATACAAACTCATTTACCTGCTGTTTTGGGAGTGGGGAGCCAAGTACAATTTGTGGGTTGCCACAACAAATGCTGTTTTCAAGAGGTTTGCTCTTGAAATTGTGTAGTCATCCCAGTTTTTTGTTCTATAGTAAACAATACATTACTCCATTTTTATTCTTTGTTTTGGATAAAGCATTATTTTATATGTGAGTGTAATATGATACAACCACATGACCTTACATTTTACTAACTCAACCGTGTGTCTCCAGTGATTAATGTTGAAAATAAATATGTGTATATAAGCAGATATCTAATTTTCTGATATTAATGTATTGTATCTCTGTTTTATGTCACCAAGAAGTATGGCACCCAAGCATACCAATCCACATAATTCCATTTCAGTGGCTTAGAAAATAACATCATAGTGCAAACATTCAGGTGCCTCACGATGCCTTTCTGCTTGAGAGAGGACATGGAGATATGGCTGACAGAATGCACATTTGGAACCAGATAGTCAGTGACTTAAATGCCATAGGGGGGTTGAACCAGGACTTATGATCAGGTGCATCATAAGGCCACTGATATGATTTCATCACCCAGAGAAATGCAGCTGCAGTTGTCCATGAACATACATGGTAGGTTACAGGGTCATGGTCTTGGGCATATTCATGAAGACAGCTTGTCCAGCATTCATCAGTTGCTTTCAGGTAGCAGCAGTGCATCTGACCATGGGCATGAATGTGCCAGTGCAACTCCTGGCAGAGCCAGTCCTTGCTGTTGGGGGTGATGACAATGAACTGCTACCTCTACCATGCACGACTCACACTTGTCCAACATGCCAGGACATACATCTAGCACAGAGATTGGCTGTGTTCTTGCATGCACTCACACACACATTTCACCTTGAGTGCCCATACAGGCACACACATAACAGTTACATGAGTCGGTCATGAGGGTTATACTTCATTCTGTCTGAGTTGCCATTTGATACTTTATCAAAATGTCTGCCTGCCTTTCTTACTCACATGCACTCACTACTTTGTGTCAGCCTTGGCCTCCTGCCCCCTCAACATATCCTTGATTTTCTATCTTTTGGATTCAAGGATGCATAAGTCTTGTCTGATGCTGAGGATGCATAGCTGTCTAAGTGCTTAGTATATATGTATTTGATGCTCTTTAGAAAATTGTACTGCTTTCTTACAGGCTTTTGTAATTTGTGAATGCTTGATTCACGAGACCTATTAGTCAACAGAGAACACATATATTAACATAAGGCAATGCTGTCACTTACAGATATCATTGCTATAAAAATCATCCGCCACCTACTTAGTTACATTAGCAAGTAACAGTATGCAAGGATCTGGCATTCATTTGTGTTCTTAGCTATTTATTTTCCTATTCCAGGTTCAACACTTACCTCGATAGTCGGGCAGTCACATGTGTTTTAATTCTGGGCTTACTCAGTGTGATGCTAGAAGTACACAGCCATTACATGAGCAAGTTTTTTGCTTCAAATCCAACAGCAGCTGTTTGTCTCCCTTGGTGTGTAATCATCCTACTGTGTTTTTGCATTCAAGTAATCCAAACCATCCTTCAGGTCAAGCAGGTCTCTGCCCCCCATATCAAGCAGTAGAAATTTCATTTTTTTCTCTTGAGAACTGGGCACCCACATACACTTGTCCTGCAACTAAAGAGACTAAATACTAATTAATCCAAACCATCCTTCAGGTCAAGCAGGTCTTTGCCCCCCATATCAAGCAGTAGAAATTTCAGTTTTTTCTCTTGAGAACTGGGCACCCACAGACACTTGTCCTGCAACTAAAGAGACTAAATACTAATGTAGGTGCTTAACTTCCAAGTGTCTAGACAGTAAAATACCTTACCTGCATTAACTTAAACAAATGTTAGTGAGTGTATTAGTACAGTTCTGCTGTATAGTTCCTTAGTCAAACCTCTGTACTGATGAGTACATCACCAGGACTAAACAGTTGTATATTGCTCTCCAGTTAGTGCCCCCCCCCCACCAACTAAAGTCAAGTTTCTTTTGAGAAATACTCAAATCTATAAAAGGGCATTTCATTTCCTCCCCTGTTTCATCTGTAACTAACCCCAGCTTTAATTCTATATCCTTTTAAGAAAGTCAGAAAATTATTCTCTGTGCCCATAACATAGTCTATAACTTAGTGCAAACATATTAAATTACAGTTAAAATTTCAGTTGAAAATATTGCAATTTAAGCTAACATTACATACTTACCAAAGCCTAAATAAACACTTAGAGTCGGTGATAGCCCGCTTCGCTCGCCCTTGCTGCGCTCGGGCTTGCTCCGTTCCCTTCCCTGCCCCCTATTCCCACCCGCCCCCACTATTTCTACTTTTATTCTAACCCCTAATCACCTGACCAGTAGTCCAATCCCTAATTCCCTAACAACTAGCCCAACCCACTCATCCTACCTCCCCCCACCCCCAATTCAATTACATCCCACACTGATCCCACTCCCAAAACACATTCCCAGACAACACAACTCTACCCTCACACACAACCAACCAGGAATCCTAGTTGTACTTCTCATTCAAAGTAGTATCATGTTACCCACACTCACATCCCTATCACTAGCTCTACTATCGTTAACCTTCCTAACTTCCTTACAAACAGATCTACCACTGCACAACTGCTATCACACTACCCACACTAGCCCACCCTCTCAAACCCACTCAGACTTCTACATCTGCCCTACAATCATAAATCTTACAACTACATATTACTCACTAACAAAAATTACACCAATCCATCACACTAAGAAAAACTCTCATAGACCAAGCTCGCAAACAATTAATATTAAAAAACACATACTGGCACTCCTGCAAATTCTGCTAACCTCTGGTGACATTCACTCAAATCCAGGTCCCCTCTCAGATAGACAAACATCTGACCTGCTAATCCTAAATCTCAGCATAAGAAGTATTACCAACAAGCTAACAGACCTACATGCATTCATAGCCCATTACAACCCTGATATACTTGCCATTACAGAAACCTGGCTTAAACCCAGTATCCAAGATGAAGTCTTTCTTTCCCCAGGGTATAATACACTTAGATCTGATAGAACAAACAGGAAAGGAGGAGGAGTAGCCATTCTCTTTAAAAACACCATTAACCTCCAGCTCCTGCACACCACACCACCCACTTTTCTAAATGCTGAAGTCCTGTTTTCTGTCCTATCCATAAGAAACACCAAGAAGATCAGTATAATATGCTGCTACATACCTCCAGGCAACAACTCGCTCATAATAGAAGACATCCTACACTGGACAAAGGACAATCTACCTCAGGAAACAATCCTACTAGGAGACCTTAACACTGACTGGGCAACCTGTAACTCCAGCAGCCCCTCTACACATATCAATCTATATGGGTTCTCTCAACTAATTAAAGAACCAATTAGAATAGATGAGAAAACAAAGAGAAAATCCATACTGGACTGGACACTAACCAACTATCCCAAACAAAACTATACAGTAGGCTGCCTCCCAGATGACATAAGTGATCATCTCCCCACCTTCCTACTCCAGAAACACTCCAATCACCCCAAACCAGTAGTCTACAAATTTGTACAAGATGACCGTAACCTTACCCCATGATACCTAAATACCGTCCTAAGCCACTGCAACTGGGAACCACTATGGGCACCCGGGTTAGATCAGGCAGTAAACTACTTCAATACAACCTTCTCTAACATCCTTAATAGTCTAGCTCACAGCAGAAAGATCAGAGTTAAATCCAACTATGCACCCTGGCTAAATAGGGACACCAGAGCCTTACTAAAAGCTAGAGATAAAGCCTGGAAAATCTGGAAAACTGACAAAACCCCTAGCTCCAGACAGTACTATCAACAGCTTAGAAACAAGGCCAAGGCTGAATCCAAAATAAACAAACAAAACTATTTTCTTAGCGCCCAAAGGAAATATTAAAATAGTCCACAAAAATTCTGGCATGCCATTAACTCCCTACTAAAGCCAGGCAAAACCACAACCCCAGCACCCATCTCTACTAACAATACCCTAGACATAGCTTCTCAATTTAATAACCATTTTACTAAATCCATCTTAGCCCTGTCCAGTCAAATAACCAAAAACAGTTTACCCCAGTCACAACCTAACCTATTCCACACCACCCCCTCTTTCAGCCTATCACCAGTGCCCACCTCAACTATCAAAAACTCCTCCTAAAACTAAAGCCAACCACACTAGCAGCTGATAACATACCTCCTGCATACCTAAAAATGGCTAGTGACTCCTTATCATATCCTGTCTCCATCCTTATCAACCGCTCCATACTAGAATCCTACATACCCAAACTCTGGAAAGTATCTCGCATCATTCCTCTCCATAAAGGAGGTAATTCTTATGAATTCTTCAACTACCGACCTATTGCCATCCTTTGCCCCTAAACAAAATTCTAGAGGAATGCATCCACTTGCATGTGATAACATTTCTTAACACACACAATCTACTATCTACCACACAACACGGGTTCTGTCCACATCACAGCACTACCACAGCCCTTCTATCCTTCACTAATCATATAAACCTTCACAGGAATGATAACAAATATGTATCAGCCATTTTCCTAGACCTCTCAAAAGCATTTGATATGGTCTCCCACTCCATTCTACTAGACTCACTAACATCATTATCGTTCACCTCCTCTACTATAGCCTGGTTCAGAAGCTACTTGTCTGACAGGCAACAATCAGTCCAGTGGAAAGGAACTCTATCTACACAACTTCCAACCACCATAGGTGTCCCACAAGGCTCTATACTGGGCCCGCTGTTGTTCTCTATTTTCACAAATAACCTCAAATGCTCTACACAACATGCCACACTCATACAATATGCCGATGATTCAACTCTGATCTGCTCCGCCTCATCTCCCACAATCCTACATACACTCACTCAAGATACCTTTATCTCAGTAGAAAAATGGATATCTGGGATCCAACTAATTCTAAATCCCAAAAAGACAAAACTGCTACTATTTAACCCTAATAGATAAAAAAAACCTCTCCTTTACCATAACATCTAAGGACGGCACCACCATCTCCCCTTCTAACCACACCAAACTTCTGGGCATTGAAACAGACAATAATCTCCACTTTGATGTTCACATCTCACATACCATAAAACTAGTACACAAAAAACTAGGCTCCCTATACAGGCATACGTCCTTTCTCTCACAAAAAGCAAGAGTCACTCTTGCACAAAGCCACCTCCTCTCAACTCTGTTATACGCAGCACCAATCTTTACCCAAATCAGATAATGTGACCTAGACAAACTAGAATCATGCTACAATAAAATAGCCAAGTTTGCTACTAACTCAACCTATAGAACCCATCACTGTGCTGCACTAAAAGAACTAAAATGGCTTGAGCTACCACAGCTACTTAACTATCACCAGCTGGGCACAGCCTACAATATTCTCAAATATCCTGAAGAAAACCCCTCATTATCCAACCTACTTACTATCTATACTACAAACCGATACCTAAGATCCAGTGAAAAATCTCTCCTCTCCATCACCAAGGCTAACAATAACGCAGGGGAAAGTGCTCAACTCCCACACCGTTGCCAGAAATTGGAACTCTCTTCCCCTATCTGTGTCCACTGCCCCCTCCACATCCATATTCAAAACCTCCCTCAAATCGCACCTTCTTAGTACATGGTTATGCCCTTGTATCACATAACCCTACCCATACTACTATTAACTCCCCAATTTCCTCTCTGATCACATGCTGGAGCTCTGATCCCCTGTAGGCTTGGTCATCTGAAAGGGTACTTTTAACTGTAGAATCTTACTTGATATATTTTCTTTTCTTACCAAAGTATGACTGACATTGTCTTTTTACCCATGTTCTATATCTTTTACCTGGAGTGTTTTTATTAATTCTTGTTATATTACTATGCTCAGCATACATGATGTAACCTGTTTTGTGTATTATGCTGGATGTACTGTATTTGTATAACCTGATGTTGGAGCTTTTCTCCCCGGGCCTCCGCTGAAAATGGACCTGGTCCAGTCGGAATTTCCTGGTTAACAAATGTAAAATAAATAAATGAAATAATAACTAATAATAATAAAGTAAAGGTTTGTGAGCATTGTCTGGCAACCATTTTACTCTATGAATGTGCATAGGATTAAAGTTGTACCCATTTAGGTAATGAGCATGTGTGCTATCCAGTGCCTGTTTGACAGTGAGGGCCTATTGTGCATGCCTATGTCTACCAATACCCACAGTAGATGGTGGATTTTCCTCTGACTCCTCACCTACGTGTGGCTGCAGAGACCTTGCCAGTGAGGGTGGGATGTGTGCCCCTTCTCCTTGTTGTGCCTGCTGAAACTGTTTTCTCAGAATAATGTTATGAAGGATGGCACAGACAGTGAAAATTTCAGCACAAGTACACAGATTGTGTGCTGTCTATGGAACCCAAGAATTCAGGGTAGTGTGCTACAGGGTAGAAATCCTACATAGTTGTAGCTCTATCCTTGGGTTTATGTGGAAAATGTATGTAGTTACTGGCATGCTGTAACATAGCATTCAGGAACTGATGTAGGATCCTGGATGCTGATGCCTGTGACACCCCCAGCATATCCCCTTATGGTCTCTGGAAGGTCACTGTAATTGATATTCTAAGTGCTAGACATACCTTAGTCTCCAGAGGTACTGGTTCCCATTAGTCTGCCCTTGTTCTCAGTTGAGGATGACAGAGGTTGCAGAGTTCCTGTAGTATTTCTCTATCCAACCTGTAACATTGTACAGTTTCCACCTCATGCAGACCATGAAAAGTTAAACAGGGTCTAAACAGCCTTCTCCTTCTTGACTGAGGTCTATTAGCAGCAGCAGCAGCATAGACTTGGACCTGTTGCACATACACATATACAAGAGCAATAGCAACCCTAACATTGTTTCTGTTTAGAGTAGTTTACGTGGATGTATTCTTACAGGTTTTGGTATTCACAGGCAAAACCTTCACTGAGTCTACAGAACTGATAGAATTGTTCCTCCATCTTGGTTCTCAGTGTAAGTCACCACTTACACTGAGATTAGACCATGTGTTTTGCAATCTGGCTCCTGTAGCAATCCTGCTTATAAATATGTCTTACACAAAAGTAAGTCACTTACTCTGAGACCAAGACTATTTGAATCAGGGAAGACTTAAGCTGACAGCATCCCTTTTGGAATCTGACCCACTATTACAAGCATTGTCAAGGTATCAGCAGATCAATCATTACAGAGGCATTGGATAAACATGGTGAACAGAATAGTCATGTAAATCAGAACACACGTGTGTAGAGCTTGAAACAGTCAAACGTACGTAGGTCACAAATAGTTAATCTACAGAGGCATTATGGTTAAATGCTAATGCTTTCTTAGACGTCAGGCAAGCTTAATCTTGGTTGAGTTTCAAATCTCAGACTAAAAAATATTTTGAAGTGCTGTAATAATATTTTTTCTGGAGGTATTCCTTCAGTATATACAGTTTCCTTTAAGTCTTCAGAGATACTATGAAATCTTTATGATGAAATATCTGGTCTGGAAATAGTTGGAAATACATATTTTTGGGGGAAGGGGGGTACTGAGAGTCAAGCATTCCCATACACTGACTTCCTATAGGTTGATATAACCAAGAATTACCACTTTGTTCCACGTGATAATGACCTCAGTGAGAGCACTTATATTATTTTAGCAGTCTTCTCACATGATATGAAGTATTTTCAGAACACATTGTTGACACGACTCTACTCTTATTAAATTATATTATTAAGTTGCTCGGGTTTTAAAGACAGGGGAGGTCTATAACTGCCTTGAGGATGTATGCAGTGAATTCATAATGATGTTTTTCTGAAGCTGATAGCAGGATGGTAGAGCACATAAGCTTCAGCACGGCACTAGCCTTTGACAAGCTTTTATACCTGCACCCAGTGCAAACTGAAAGTCATTCTTAACATTTAAAGGAACAGTAGGCAAGTCTTGGTTGTCATAGAAATTTTGACATACAACTCAAACATCAAGGACTGAACAGCTTTCCATACATACATTTCTTCTTGTTATTTATAGAATAAATGTACTCTTTAAAGAGGGTTACAATGGCAATTTGAAAAACAGGGAGCCACACTTGGGTAATTGCACATTCTTGTGTGACCCCAGTTTGAATGCTGAACAGGTCTCTTATCAAAACATTGCAAGGAATCTGGCGGATTTCTGGAAATCAGAAAACTCAGGACTTTGACAGATTTGGTTGGGGACCCAAGTCATTACATTCTATGAAGCTTCATAATCTGTAGAGTTAAGACCTTTGTCATGAAAATAGTGTTGTGATGCAATTTATCTTTAGTTAACTTCAATATTTCATGGGATCATGCACAAGACATTGAACAATAAATTAGAACAACTAAGTATCAATGCAATCTTGATAAGAAGGATAGTTATGTGGCTTACAAATAGGATATGGCAAGCATCACAAATCAATTGAACAAGTGAAATTCTAGGTTACAGTCAGGGCGTCCCACTGAGCTCTGTCCTAGGTGCATATATGTTTAGGTTGTATCTCTCAGAAAAATGTTTTTATCTGATGTGTTCCATAGTCTGTATACATATGATTTAAAAATTGGTAAATTGATTACATGAGATACAGACAGTTTATGTCTGCAAAAGAACTTAACTAAATTGAACATTTGGGAACAGAATATGCTGATAAATACATCAAAATACATCAAAAACTAAGCATATGGAATTTGGAAGACATAGACTGAAAGGCTGAATATTTCATATAATACACAATGATTGAACATATAGATTCATTTAAAGACCTGAGTATATGGGTAGATCCAACTTTGAGTTTTTCTAATCATATAAACCAATTGGTTAGTAGCAATTATAAAGCTATAGACTGCATAAAAAAAGATTTATAAAGTCTAGGAAATCAGAAATGTTTAAGTCATTGCTCAAAAGTTACATTAGACCAAAATTAGAGTATGGAGTAACAATATGGAAACCTTAAGAACTATAGCAAGGGTATCCATGGGTGTGAAAATTTGAGTTATTATGAAAGACTAAAATATCTGAACTTGCATAATGTCTCATATAGATATTTAAGAAGAGATATAAATCAGATATTTAGGGCATTTACAGACAATTACCTGTGGGAATGTTTGGAGTTATCAAAACATAGTAGAGAATTGTCAGACAACCTATGTAGAAGATTATATAGGCATGAGAGATGCAATAATTGGTTCTCTGAGAAAGTAGTCTGTGCATGGAATAGACTACCAAATTATATTAAGGCAAGTGCTAATTTAGATATTTAAGAATAACCTGGACACTCATTATGGGAATGACTGTTTTAGAATATTGGCAGGCTTGAAGGGTCATTATTGACCATGCCTGAAATATTTTGTATGTATGTAAATATTTGTATGCATGTCTGTATATAAAATGAAAGCTGCATATAGATCATGATGCCCAGAACACAATACTTGGTTCTTTTTGATGTAAAGATCATGTGTACTGTACCACAGGAAGATCTCATTCCATAATGAATTCCTAATAGAATTTCTTTGGTGACTAGAAGATTATTGATTATTTATAATATAGGCAAGGACTTGTACTTCAGAAAAGAGCAAGTCAAATCCTTAGTATTTTCTTTGTACTGACTTGCATCCTTTCCCCCAGCTGGGAAAGTTTTGTAATTTCTTATATCAGGAATGTTCTCAATGTTCCATATTTGGAGCATGATTTTACAGACTGTGGCTGTCATTTCTCCAATCCAGTCTTTAAAATGTTATGCAGTATGTCATGGTCATTCAGCTTTCCATTTTAAGCATATTTAAGGATGCATCATTTTTCAGTTGCTGGAAATTAAGGATACATTTTCAAACAAAGTATGGAAAGAAAGAAAGATCTAGTAATATCATTCATCACAGCAGATTCACATATCTTGAACATCACTTTTGGATAAATGGCTAAATTTACAATAAGAAATGTAAGGTAATCTGGAAAACAAGGGTGAGTAGGATATGACAGCTTTGTGCATAAATGTCTGTTGTGGCCTGGAATAAATAAGAATGCAGGAGCTTCAGGTTTTGACTCCACAGCTGAAGGGTCTAAGTCTCATTTCTGAACTGTGATTTCTGTTTGTGTGGATTTTGCATGTTTTACTGATGTATGTGTGAGTTTCCTATCCCTATGGTGTCCTTCTATCTCCTAGTAATGTGTCGAATGACTGTCTGCTATACTTCTACCTCATAAAAAGTGTGTAAGGTAAATGTCTACATTAAAATGCCCATGTAGACTGAATTCTTCCTCGCCCCTTTGTTTCTTGTTAAGGTTAAAAATGGATACCTGTTGAAATACCCAATTAAATAGGTTCTACAAACCATGTTAATATTCTTGGTCATGTTCTGCTACTGTTCACTATTAGTGCATAAGATTTTATTCAGCTTATACATTATTCTGTTGAAAAAAACTCATAGTTTTGCTGATATGAAATCCTATACTGTTCTGTGTAATTACCTTTTCTTTCCTAATTGAATAGAACTGACTCACTTTATGATTTCCATCATATTATATCTATTACTGTTGAGAGGTGAAGCTAACAAGCTTAAGATCATACTGAGTGGATAGCAGTTTTGTAATATGTCTCAGTGTCATTATCAACTACTGGAACACTTCTTAATCTGTATTTGCATTCATTGCTGGAAATCAATGACAAATAGAACTTCAAGAGATTTGATGCTTAATTTCAGTTTCACTGATTTTGGCTGCTCTTAGTGTTTCTGAGAGAGTCAAACGCCAGAGGTAGGTCTGAAAAGGACTGCCCATCAGTGAGCAGCTCCTTGTATGACCCTCTGAAATGGCTATTTTACTTGAGAACTCCAACAGTTATACAGTTGAGGAGCTCTCAATATTTAGAATGATGTAGTTCCAAGTATTTATACTTTTGTCTTACAATAGTGGTTATGTTGATCGGGCTGTGCCCTGTTCTTCACAAATGATCTACACAGGAGTTGTGCAGTAGTCTTGTAGCACAGTAATTGCACTATTGACTTGCTTTATTGTGATTGTCTTTGGTTAACAACTACAACAGGATCTGTTATCAGTCCCAGTCAGGTTCTGAAGAAGTCCCATGTAGTAGAACTTTTTTGGACGAAAGCGCTCAACCTTTTAACTTGGATTGTTTGTGCAACTATGTTTTAATAAAGGTTTATCTGGTGCAACACAAGCTCCTCTTCTTTTGGCTTTACGGGATCTGTTATCTGTCACAGTCAGTGCCACCTTTCTTTAATGCTTGTCTCTGCCTATGCCATCATAGACACAGACACTGAGGGGCTTCCAGTGCTACCTGTCCAAGTTGGTGATACTTTGCATTGCACAAGCATGCTGCTCAATGATGTACTTTATTTGGAGCAAACTAAGTGTAGTTTATAGTCCTTGTTAAAGAATTATTTAACAATTTACTTTGGAAGTGGTACCATAGAGAGGGAGAGCTGTTGATTTGCTTTAGCTTAGATTGTTGATGAAGGTATTCTGAATTTATCAAATAGCATTTCAGAGAATAAAAGTAGAAATAATTATGCTCAGGTAAATAAAAGGAGGAACTGATCTGCAAATGTAGTTTGGGACAAACTAAGTTGTCCTAGACCCACTAGTAAAGGATGGGTGGGGGGGGCAAGACTGGGGAGTAGGTGATTGGGTGATTTTCTCCCAGGTGGGTTTGTGCGGTGGTTTCCGTTGATTTCCTGGGCTCTTCTGAGGCACCGGTTTTATCATGGTTTGTGGCTCAGCTGGGTGCATGCATGCACAGTAGTGGTGGCAGATAAGCCCTTACATTTAGTTGTAGGAAGAACAAAAAAAAAAGAAAGAAAGAAAAAAAGGTTGACACTGCAGGCTGTGAGAGCACAGACCTGCTTGGGAGTAGTCTGCATTGTCTTAATTGGGGCCTGACCCGATTAAAAAAAAAAATAATAATAATAATAATAGATAATAAAATACATAAATAAATAAAATAAAAAAAAAACAGGGAAATATATCTCCCACATTAAGTTACAGGGATGGAGGAGGAAAGGGAGGTTAATACTGCTAAGGCACTGTGGATACACAGAGTGTGGAGAGGAGGCCCACTTTAATGCTGTGGATGACACACTCTTTTAACTGAGGGGGTGGGGGGAGGGGATATCTCTAAGAAATATATATGTATAAATATATATATATATATATATATATATATATATATATATATATATAGAAGTATCAATGTTGTGTGTTTCTTTCTGCAGTAACAGGATTATGCCAGCAATGGCTAGCTATCGTAGCCCAGGTGGAGGAATTATTTCAGGACATGGCGAGGTGGAGCTGGAGCCAGTTCCAGGTAATAAGAGATGGTGCTCTGTGATGAAGACTCCAGGCTGGGGGAAAAGGCAGCAGGTGCTGAAGCAGATGGTGGCAGTGGATGCCCCGGTTCCCAGTAAGTCGCAAGGCGAAGGTGCAGGTAATGATATTAATTTACCAATGGCTGGGGAACTTGCTGGTGAGGATGACGAGGGAGATGAGGCTGAAATATTGTTGGATGGGGACCTGGAAAGGGGAGAAAAAGTGGCAGAGAGTGTGTAAAGGGGGTTGGGACAGGCAGTCAGGTATGCGGGTGTACAGATGGCTGGAGTGGATCTGGGCTATAGGGACAGTTTGGCTGGCTCAGAGGTAGGATCAGACTTTGGGCTGCAGCTGGGGACTGGTTAGCCACTCAGGCCCTGGGACAGGACAATAAAGCAATTATTTTAACCTCGCACATCCCGGGGACGGTGAAGGAGAAGATCTGGAAAGGTGAGTATGTTGATGTGTTTGAGTTGATAGATGCGGAAGGGGTCCAGAGGTTAGCGGAAGCAAAGTCAGACACTGGCAAGGCCTTGCTGGCCACATTAGCGGCATTGAGGAGGAAGAGGACAGGTAAACTTAGACCTAGGGCATGGAACAATTGGATGATCAGTTTTATTTATTACATGGCAGTGTAGCTGGAGAAGGATGAAGTGCTGGCTTTGCCCCTTTTGGGGTACTTCCTCAACATTTGGGAGGCACAATGTTTAAGGCTGGGGAACGCATGGTTGTAGTATGATCAGCAGTTCCAGAAATGGAAAGCCATTGACCAGTCCTTCGGTTGGGAGGTACGTCATCCTGACATATGGTTAGCTACGATGATGGACAGCTTTGGTGGGTTTAATAGGAGAATGAACATGGGTGATGCAGGTGGAGTGTGTTGGAAGTTTAACAATGGTACTTGTTCATGGGTTGGGTGCAAATTTGCACACACCTGCTTAAGATGTGGTGGAAATCATGCTGTGACTTACTGCGGATGGCAGGGTTTTGTGTCATGGAACAACAATATTACGGAGTGGGAGGGTGCCTTTCTTGCCTCTCAGGAGTTACAGCCAGCTTAGGGTAGGGGCAATTTTTGTGGATACAGGGGATTTTGATCCTTTAGAGGCAACAGGGGGAGGGGTGCCCTTCCCTATTAAGGTGGAGGTGTTAGAGGAGATGCTTTGGAAGTTTCCTGTTCTTGCCCTAAAGAATGAGGTCATATATGGGTTTCAGCGGGGATTTTCTATAAAGTCCACTGTGGGATTGGTGGAGAGGAGTTGTACGAACCTCCATTAAGTGCAAGGAAAAGAAGACATCTTGGAAGACCCGGTGGGAAAAGAGTGTAGGGTAGGGCATTTGTGGGGTCCATTTGATAATCCACCTTTTGTTAGCTACAAGGTGTCGCCTTTGGGGTTAGTTCTGAAGAAATGCCCTGGGGAGTTTAGATTGATACATCATCTTTCATTTCCAGAAGGGGGGTCAGTGAATGATTTTATTGCAGATGGGGAAGTTAAGGTGCATTACGCCTCTTTGGACGATGCAGTGAGGGTGACCAGGGAATTTCAGGAGCCGTGGCTGGTCAAAGTTGACATTGAGTCACATTTTCATTTGTTACTCATCAGGAAGGAGGATTGACCGTTATCGGGGATGAAGGTTGGTGATAAGTACTATTTTCATATGGCTATGCTGATGGGTTGTTCCATGGCATGTACAACATTCAAGAAATATAGTACCCTTTTAAATTGGATTTGGAATCAGAGGGTGGGTACACAGATGGCAGTGCATTATTTGGACGATTTTGTGTTAGAAGGAGAAGGGAGGGTGGGGGCTCATTGTGGGTTGCAGGAATTTACAAGCATGTGTGAAGAATTGGGTGTACCATTGGCACAGGATAAGATGGAAGGTCTGGCGAGAGCTTTGGAGTTTCCTGGGTTACCGGTAGATGTGGAACAGGGATTGTTTCGCTTACCTAAGGATAAGATAGAGAGGCTGCATTCAGCCATATGGGGGGTGGTGGCCAAGAATATGATTCAGATCAGTTCAGTCATGGAACTGTTGGGACTGCTGAACTTTGCCTGTCGAGTGGTGCATCCAGGGTGGATGTTTTGCAAGGCTTTAGCTTATATGTTGAAAAGGGGTAATAGCAAGCATCATTGGGTGAGGGTGACCAAGCTGGTGTGGGAGTATTTGAAGTTGTGGGATGGTTTTCTGCAACAATTAAATGGTATTTCCTTTTGGCAATCAGATTGTGTGGGTCAGGAGGAACTTCAGTTGTTTACTGATGCGGCAGGGGGTATCAGCATGGAGGCTTATTTTGGGGGGAGGTGGTTTGCAGCAGGATGGCCTCAGGATTGGAATGAAGAATGGAGGTGCAATGTGGCTTTTCTAGAGTTGATGCTGATATGGGCAGCTTCAGTGATGTGGAAGAATCATTTGAGGAACAAGCGGGTAGTTTTCCATTCTGATAATATGGCTGTGGTGAAGGTGTTACAAAAGAAGACAGCTAGGGCAGAATTGTTGTTGATGGTATTGCAAAAATTGGTATTGCAGAGCCTGTTAATAAATTTTTCTTTTACAGCAATGCATGTGCCGGGGTTTAAGAATGATTTTATTAATAGTTTGTCCTGCTTTCAGTTTTGCAGATTTCGAGGGTTGGCTCCATGGGAGGTCGAGATGCCGGAAACACTGCCAGAGGAGGTTTGGAATCTTGGGACAGGATAGTCAGGCATTTGGGGTGGCATTCTTGGGCTTCTTCTACAAAGAAGGCATATGGTAGGGCTATTTTTGATTTTAATCAATTTGTTTTGTACTTGCCAGACAAAGAAAGGGTGTGGTTGGAAGGATTATTGTTAAGGTATGTGGCTAGTGCGTGGGAGAAAGGTAAGTCAAAGTGGATTTGGCTGCTATTAGCAATTTTGCTAAGTTGGGAGGATTGCAGGATTTTACAAAGTCCTGGACATTGGAGCGTATGTTGAGAGGGTGGCGGAGGGTGAGGGTGGAGTGTAGAGATACTCGTTGGCCAATTACAAGGGGAATATTCAAGATTTTGTTACAGTGGTTACGGTTATTATAGGATGGATCATTGGATTATTTCATGTGGGGCACACTGTGTACATGGTTATATTTTTGGGCTTTCCGTGTATTGGAATTAGGTTCATTATGTTGGAAGGACATTATTGTAGCTGACAGGGAGGTTAACATTGTATTACAGAAGAGCAAGATGGATCAGTTAGGCAGGGGATGTACGGTGGTGATCAAAGTGGATAGGAATCTTAGCTTTTGCCCGGTAGCCTGGGCTAGAGAATTCAGGAGTAGGAGGTTGGGATGTTCAGATAGGTTGTTTTTTTTGTGCAAGGGATGGCAAGGTAGTTTCTAGTAGTAGACTTATTCATTTGATTAGGAGGATTTTGTGTTGTATGGGATTTCCTGCTGAGAAGTTTGCAGCCCATTGTTTCAGAATTGGGAGGGCTTTAGATTTGGCTAGACAGGGTAGTTCAAATGAGGTTATTAAAAGAATGGGGAGGTAGTCCTCAAATATATGTTTATCTTATATTAGATAATAGTCATTGTGTTTATTAACATCGGTTTCTCCTTTTTTTTAGGGAAACGTATACTCATTTTGGGCCATTCATATGTCCACTGGGCAGAAAAGCAAGCTTTAATCAGGGAGGATGGAAGAAATTTGGGTTTATCTCATTTAGGATGCTCTGTCTCTTGGCATGGAGTTAGGGGTATGTGTTGGGATAGGTTAATGTCCGAATTTGAGAAGGCTAAATTGCAGTTAGGGTGTCCTGGCATAATAATAATTCATTTGGGGGGGGGTAATGATTTGGTTATTCTGTCCAAGAAGAATTTAGCAGAGCTTATTTTGCAGGATTTGTCGAGACTAAAGGCTGGGTATCCATGTATTGAAATTGTGTAGTCGGAGTTGATTCCTCCCTTATGTTGGAAGTATATGTACAGTTATAAGGCAATTGAAAAGGCTAGGAGGTTTGTTAATCATACATTGGTGAAGCAGTTAAGACCCCCTGGGATGCATATCATTCAGCATGGAGACTTTGGGCAAGGAGAGGAAGTTTGGTACCATAGGGATGGGGTTCATCTTAATGAATTGGGTTTGGATCTTTTTAATTTGCATCTGAAGCTGTTTTTACAGGATATGTTGCAGGTTAAGGCTTAGGAGGGGGAACAGACTGGGATCAGGCTGGTGGTGGAGAAGAGGGACAGGATTGTCCTCTTCTGTTCCCCCTCTAAGGAATGTGGTTTGATTTGGCCAATGGTTGTGTGGTTTAAAGGTGAGCAGGTACGCTGCCTATTATTTGGGGGGGGTGAGCAGGTACGCTGCCCTGAGGTGTGATCGAGCAGGGTGAGTTGTTACACTGCCCTGAGGATTATGAAGGCAACTGGTGCTGTTTTATGTGTTTAAAGTTCATGTTATGATAATATTCAATAAAGGTCATCAAATGGCTTTATGTGTTTAGAGTAGTTTGTTCAAAGGGGGGCCAGGACAAGTAATGTTTGTCACTGAAGAATTGATTGCTAATTCTGCTTTGTTTTGCAGACATTTGATCCATTGATATATAGGTAGCAATCAGTGTTGATTTTCCCTTATGATGATGCTATCAACCATAAGAACTGACAAAAGAAGTGTGCACTGTTTTACAGAGTTTCAGTTCCCATCATAGATAAGGGTGATCTGACCACCAACAGAATTTTTTCTTCTTGTTTACAAAAGGAGAAGTCTATGATATGCATGAGAGGCAATTATACAATAATGAATAAAAAAAGAAAATAAATTGTCATCCAGATATAGTTTTATTTAGAAAGTGTGAAAGGAAAAACAATATGCAGAATATTTCAGCGTATTAAATAGAGTTAAACTTTCCATGTTAATGACTTATGTAAAAGTAAAAATATCCCTTCATTACTTTAGAATATTAAGCATTAACTCTCATTTTAGCCACAACTGTAAAATGTTTAAAACACAGATCATTCAAAGTGAAAAAAATACTCATGCCTTTGCTATAAACCCGATGAAGCATGAAAGCAGAATAAAGAAACGAATGCTGGAAGCCTAATTAGGGCTGGATGCATTGTATTCCTTTCAAAAGAAAGGGTGCCAAGGTCCCTTTATTTCTTGACTTCTGCAGGATGCTATTATTTTTAAATTCATTTTAATGTATGAGTTCTCTTTGTAGGTCACTTGAATGCATTTATTCAGCTGACTGTGTCAATAAAATATGCATGTTTAACCTTAACAGATTATTATATTTTTGTACAAGGCTTTCTTTTTCTCATCTTATGTAACCATGTTAATTGAAAGACTGTGGAGGCAAATTTGCTAAACAATTTTTTTTGACAGTTTAGTCCACTGAAACAATGCAGTTTCATTTGTAAAACTACACTTTTTTCTTCTCAGAGTGAGAACACAAAATGCAATGATATCAACACCAATAGATAGATATTTTAAATGTATACTAACTAAATATGCATTGTTTTCTACCACTATAGATGTTTAAAACAATCTTAAAATGTATTTTTGGTATGTACCTCACAAGACAACAACAACTGGAAAGGCCGCAGAAATACCTCACAAAGAGGATTACTGGCTTCAAACAGATGCCCTACGCAAACCGTCTCAAAAAACTCAAGCTTTACTCTCTCACATATTGCCTACTCAGAGGCGATCTCTGCCTAACATACAAAGCTATATCAAACCCACAGGTGTTGGACATGCTCCACTTAAAGAAATCCCAATCCCTTCGAGTTACACGCTCTAGGGACCTAAACCTTGTCATCACAATAAATAGAACATGATGGAGGGATAGATTCCTGTGCCAGAGACTTCCCATACTCTGGAACAAACTACCTATCTATATCAAACAAAGCTCCTCATTAGCATTGATGATTGGATGGGAGATAGGAAATCCACCCAGGCAATCACTTCTATGGCTCTGCTTGACAGGGGCACAGGAAAATAATTTTCTTGGGTGGCAAAAATCAGAGTACCGTTTGGCTAGGCTTATATAGGCCCTAGGGCCAATAGCCTAGTACCTACCTATGAACCTATTTATTTATATTTATTAATCCTTTGTTGTGTTTATGCAAATTAACAGTGCACCATAATGATTAAATTGCTGGCTTCATATTTTCTGTATTTGCCTTCTTACATAGTGCAGTACCTTTTTAAAAAAGAAAAACAAAGTGCACAATGAGCAAAAAAAAAGAAACCATTCTTTTTCCAAATCAAAGGTTTCAGGAAAAAACACTGTCTGAAATTAAATTGCTGATTTAAGACGCTGCACTACATAGTTGAATGTTGTGTTTCATTTCATAACATGGAATTGAATTTTTATTTGGCATGAACTGTGAACAAACATAATATGGCTGATGGGTGGCTAGATAGACAGACAGACATACATACAAATATATAGATTAACAGATAGGTAGATGGATAGACATGCACTCACACACACATATGTAAAGAAATATAACTAGGATTCACAATGATATCTTAATCACCAAGCCCCAAAACCACAGCTGTTCATACACAAACACTCAAAATTATTCAACTGTGTGCCTAAAGCATCTATACAGAGGTACCTAAAAACATAATAATTTTAGTGCAAAGATGCAATTGATAAACTTTAAAATAGTATTTCTAAATGTTGGTAATCCTCCAGTACCAGCCAGTGTGGTGATGGTGTGTGTGTGTGTGTGTGTGTGTGTGTGTGTGTGTGTGTGTGTGTGTGTGTGTGTGTGTGTGTGTGTTTGTGTGTGTGTGTGTGTGGGTGTGTACTATTATGACCTTGAAGAAATAACAAAAAGGAAAACAAAAACAACAAGGAAACACTATCCCACTTTCTCTGGATGTTTACAATCTTAAAGTAAACATAATAGAACAAATTGAACTGTTAAGCATTGGTACAGCATGAAGCAAGGAGTCACATGTCACATCTAAGCCCATCAAGTAATCAGGCCAAGGAAAAATATGTGTACGTGTACATATAATATAGCATTCAGTCTAAAAAGTTGGAATGCTCTTTCCATGGTTTACTTTGAGTAGCAATGAGCATTAATAGATTTACAAACAAAAAACCTTGTAAAATTGCTTGCTGATTAAATACCTTGCAGAACAGGTAATGTATAGGCCATTTTTTTCAGATTCCCTTTACAGTTGAAGATGAAAAGTACAAAATTGTTAAAGGTTCAGTTTGCAGAAGAATTAATGCACATGGTTTACTATAACAGCTCTCCATTTCTTGATTAAATAGTACAAACAACTAAAAAACAAAGGAAATGTGTAACTTATTTCATCTATATGTTAATGTTTAAAGCATGTCTCTACACAGTTCATTTTTGAGAAGAGTTAAAGGTAAAAGTTCAGTTAGAGTTTTCCCGAAGATAAGTTTAATGATTAGGATTTGCTTGGTCAGAATGTTGTAAAAATCCTCTAAATGGAAATAAAAGTCATCACAGCCTAGGAAATGTCCTTGGCCTTAGGCCTCAGAACAACATTTTTTGTATAAAACAGTCCAGAAGATCTTAAAATCTGACTTGTCAAAAAAATTGCAGTAATGGTGCATGCAATGATCAATGATGTCTATTCAAAATAATATTAGCAAAACTGCTAAAAACAATAAGAATAACTTTTAATTCGATTTGAGGAAATTGCCAGCAGCTATGTTTTTAGTACATAATTATAAAATAATATACGGCTGGTGTGATAGTAACTGTTGCAACTACATTTTGCTGTTTATTTACATTGCATTTTTCACTGAATGGATTTGCATTACTTTCACTATTAACCATTGATGAAAATTAAATTTAAAATCTTACATGTTCATTTCTTAACTGATCCATTTAATTCATTAACAGTTATGTGGTGTGGAATGTCACATCTCCAGCAGCCTATACACTTCTTGCATTCTAGAGCATTTTCTGAAAATAAACTTAAAAAAGCATAAGATAAACAAATGTAAATGTTTTATGAGGAATAAAATGTATTAAAACTGTACCAATAGCAATGATATCACTATGCATTCTTTACAGTGATAATAGCGAATTCATGGGCCAGGATTCAATAAACTCCATGTAGGAATAGCATTATTCCTACATGGAGTGAATGATGTCCATGTCTGCATCCCACTTTTGGCAGCACACCTTACATATTAATGAAGGCGCACTACTGAGATGGAGCCATGTACACAGATCATGAATCAGTGCATGTGGTGTGTTACAGTAGTGCCTGCAGATCTCTAACATGACCCCTGCCCTGTCAAAGTGCCATACAGCACTTTACAATAAAAAAAATGTCCAGGGACACTGAAATGATGAATGTGAAGAAAATGTTATACAGGGAGTGTGTGACAGGTACTGTAACTCATCCCCTGCATTGAAAAAGTGGTGTATGGCACTTTACAATAAAGAAAGTGTCATGGGGCACTTAAATGATGAATGGGAAGTGAACATTATGCAGGGTGTATGTTACAGATACTGTAACAAACTTTGCAATAAAAAAGTGTCCTCAGACACATATCTCACAACCTCTTAGAGCAAGAAGCCTGGACAAAGCCATTAGTTAAAGTGGGACAAAAGTTCAAAAATAGGGGCAGTCTTAAATCATTGCTCTTACAAACTTAGAACATTTTTTAGAATGACAGATTTTGCATTAGCACGGATTTTCTGCAGAGTATGTCACCAGAAACTCAAATGTCTGTCATTATTTTCTAACTGCAGTCTGTAAAGATTTGACCAGTGATTTGCCTGAGAAACAGAATTTCATGAAAATGGGACAAAAATATGAGGCACAAATGTGGACATTGTGCTAATATCTGTACAGTTGAGAGGCTGACCTGAAAATGAAGTAATGTCATGTAGGAAGTGTGTTACAGTATCTGTAACACACACCCTGGATTCTGAGGGTGCCATACGACATTAATACAATAAAGAAAGTATCCTTGGACACTTATTTCATAACGGAAGTGCAATGTTTCGTGTAAAAGTAATGGATTTTTTTTTTGTTTCATTCTATTTAAAGATTAAGCATAGCTGAGCGGGTTTGCGTGGCTCGGTACTTTGCTCAGCAGTGCTTAAACATAATGAAAAGCTATATAGAAATGTATAGCTGAAATGTTCATAGCCAAGTTGCTGAGTGGTTAGAGTCACAGCTTTGTGTGCAGTAGGTAAATGGTTCAAATACCAAGACAGGCCATTCAGATTTTAGATGGTAAAGCCTTTTTATAATATTTTTTAATTTATTTATTGATGTAGTAATTGATATTTGTTAACCAGGGTAGTGTAGCTGGTCCAGAATCCCAGTGTCAGTGGAGATATAAAGTAAAACCCCCCATTTAAACACAAGTGTCTGATACAGTACAGTAACACCCCAAGGTAACATAATGAAAGCACATAGGGGAGGTCATGTAAAGTAAAATACATACATTTAATAATAATGTTTCAATAATGAGTAATTAATATCCAATTTCTATTTTTTAAATTAAAAATTTAGTTTGCCCTTAGCTCAGTTCTGCTAAGCACTCCTAAGCCAAGCTAAGCAATTCTTAAACATGACCTGTCTGAGCAATACTTAGCAGTGCTTAGCCCTGCTTAGCTGGTTTCAGTATTGCTAAGACATGCCATTCTAAGCAGTATTCAGCTCTGCTAAGCAGATTTGTGCACTGCTAAGCACTGCTCAGTATTTGGCACTTTAAGCACTGCTCAACTCAGCTTAGTGGGTTTGCACACTGCTGAGCTGTGCTTAGCATTTTTGAAAATGGTCCAATAATGGCAAAGGGCAGGAATATGGCCTTATTTAAACCACACATAGAGGAATACAGCCAGAACCTGTGTTTAATCACTGCAGGAGCTATGTCTGGAGTTGGAGTGGGAGCATGCTTTCGGGCACAGAGCTGGGGTATTTTGAAGTCCAGGTCATGGCTGGGCTTCTTATGCAACACCATGATGACAGATTGCTGCAGGGCCAGTACCAGGGCTTCCAATAGAAATCTGAGGCCTTAGACTGTCTGGAACATAACCACAGTGGAACTGGAAAACCCAAAACTGGTGAGCAGGTTTGTCATCATTATGATGACCTGAAGCAAAGAAAGGAGGTGCTCTTGGCCTAATGGATCCATGATGCTCAGGATGGGAATGCCCCAGTAGTTTGTAAGTATATGAACCATTGCTTTACCAAATTCTAGCATGAAGATGTATAGGCAGGTATGCATGATGGTGTTTTTCCCTACAGCTGCAGAGGAGATGACTTGCAATGTAGAGGTCCACACGGACCACTTGGTGAGGCTGCGCCAACAGTCTGGTGACTACAGATCTATCTTGCAGTATATAGTGTGATAAATAAGAAAGAGTACATTGTTTACTGCCATTAGGTATAGTGTGTTCTGAGTGTACTGAATAAATTATTTGTCAGACCAACATTGATAGTAGTGATTAATGCCAGGTACTGTGTAATACAGAAGAAGGCAGCAAACAAGCTACTATCAATGAAAGAAAGCCAATACTGAACTAATACTGTGTAGGAATGAACCTGGTAATAAACTACATTGTGAGTGCTACTGTAAAGGTAAACATGCTATTCATTCATCATCTACAGGATATGCAGTACTACTGAATGTAGAATCCTGACTGTAAAAAACACTGTGTCATGTTACCCAAAATAAAAATTATTACCACAAACTGTTGTGTTTAATCTGGTATGTTGTTGAAGAAATACAAGTGTACAGGTGCTTCACAGCAAATATGGCTATGACAGCATCCATTAACTGAGATTTGTCTGATAACCAGCTGTTACGCAAAACTGTAGATTGTGGAGCTAAAAAACAAGATAGAATGAAATTTGAAATATGTTCTGCACTAAGATCTGAACCTTGAATAGTAATGTGTAATGTATTATAGTGTGTTCCCTGCAGCATTGCCTTGTACTAACCTTTGCATTTCAGCTCTATGTAATCCTGAAAGTGGGTATGCTGATGCAGGCAAGTATGAGAGTGTAATAACTGGAGACTGCAAATATATGATGTTCAAATGTATATGGGTCAGGCATGCAACCCAGCACCCTGCTATGGTCTGTACAGATCACACATAGTCACATCTACTAGGGGTTAAATGTGTACATCTGCTTTCAAAGTATTAATACACAGTGCACTAACTATCTGTCATACATACATCTCAGGCATGTATGTTCAACAGTCACTACAGACTTCTGTGACACTCCACTTAGATTACAAGGTCAGACTGTGTAATCAAGTGAGTATTAAGCACAAACCAGTCAAGCAGCAAAGAGCACAGTAGCTCAGTGTGATAAGAAATAAATATGGTGTTCATCTTTCTACACACCATGGTTTGAATACAGGGACTGGTACTAAGATGTGTTTATAGTTACACACAAGTAATCCTGACTATTTGTAGAAACATTCAGGTAGTGTTTACAGATATTTTCTCAACAGAGCTGACAGGTAAATAAATGTTTGTATTAGCTGTATGAAGAGTATAGTAATAAACTATGTACACATGTTCCAGTGCCCAGCCCCATGCCTACAAATGACAGCAGGATATCTATATACACTGTGCACTCATCCCAATACATGTCTGTCAGGTGTCATGCTGTCATAGTTAGTGATCACTGTTGCCAAGAACCTTGCACACAGATAAAATTCCAGTAGAAGTATGCCATTAGCAAACTCACACAACATCAGATCAGTGCAGGGTACACCTTGTTATTTATATATCTAACCATGACATGTACAAGTTCCCTCTACTCATGTTCCTAGAATTGTCACAGCTTGCCTCATAGCATTCCAGGTTGACAGATTAACAAGTCTGTATGTGCTACAGTAGCTATAGGCTTCAAGTAGATGTAAAGTGAGGGCAGACCTGTAGAGTATTGAGCAGTACTGTTGTAAAAAATATAAGCCTATACAGTTGGCAATGGACTGCCCTCCCACCCCTTATCTGCATCAATAATTATTATTCATATACTACGGGTATGTTGTTCTCAAAACCTAATGTTGCGATTTGTGTTCTATTATTGCTCATATATTTAAATGGTTGCATGTTAACATACCTTGTTCAAATTCCACTGTTGGTGGTCTGTTGCCGTAAATGTATCTGGCATGCTGTTACAATACTGACTGTTATTTCATTTATGCATGTGTTCTTTTTGCCGTGCAATTTTTCCCATTCTATTGTTCTAGGTTAATTGGAAGACCTATGCATGCTGTTATAACTAATGTTGAAATGTTTTATTAATGACTAACCAATAGATTTTGAAAAACCTCAACACCATAGCACATTTGGGTAGGCAGATCCCAAGTGGATCCACGTGTCTCACCTCATCTGGCCACAGCACTGGGTCCTAGCACATCTGGGACCACACCTCTAACTATCTTCTCCACTGGTCCTGCACCACCCTTGAGTGGAATTGCATCAGGGGATGGGGCCTGTCACCCCCCCAGGCATGGGCACAGAGAGGACCCAGTCACCTAACAACAGTTTAGAGGTATAGTGTGCAAGGTCATCCAGATGGACTTGTATGTATACCTGTGCCAGGTCGAGGTCAGACTGATGCACCTCAAGGGGCAGACTGGCCCCATCTTCCAGCCTCCAGTACAGCCACCTTTGGGGCTGTGAAGGGGCAGTGTTGACTGCCCATGGGTGGGGACCTCAGTCCCACTGTTGGCCCTCTGATTCCCAACCATTCTCACCATCCAAGGTGTTTACCCCCTAATGTGTCATATACCGACCCTGTCTGCTTTCTTGTCTGTCTGCAAAAGCAACCTCTCCTACCCAATTTACCTCCACAAACATACCTACAATCCTTCCCCAACATCCCACTCTCACCTTAAAAAAAGGTGGGGGCATCTGTCCCCACAAAAAAAAGTCTTGTCCCATACATAGCTCTCCATTTCGCCCTCACATACACTGATGTTAATTAGTTTACCCTTGAATTACTCAACAAATGTTTGTCACCCATACCCCTCCCTGTGGGGTGTGAGGATCTAAATTTCAAATTGTCCATATCATTCACAGTTGCTCCTGCACAAGAAATGAAGAGCTATGGTCCTTTCCTACACCTGTCCTGCACATCCCTAGCTGACTTTCAAAATGTTTTCCCCCTGCCTGCCCCCATTTCACCACTTTCCTTTCACCCCTTTTTTATTTTCTTTTTTGGGAATTAGCATGGGTTTAAGTGAGAGTAAGCACCGTTAAGCAAAGCTAAGAGAAGCTTTGTATCTCTTGTCATCACTTAGCATTGCACAAAACTGCACAAACCCACTTAAAACTGCTTTGCTCACTCTATCTCATTCAGACACTGTTTTGCCCAGCATCAAAATAACCAGTCCAGCCAGGTCTTGAACCCAGGACCCTGTGCACTAGAGTCAGAGCAATGCGCTGCTATGTCAAATCAGCTGGGGGAGTTAGTAATGCTTTTATAAATATATCATGTATTACACTCATTTAACATTAGGGAAAAAAGTAATCACTGCCAAGCCTTGGACCCAGGAACCTGTGCACTAGATTCAGAGCAATGCACCACTAAATAGCTATGAGAATTAGAAATGCTTTTGTGAATATAGCATGCATTACAGTCATGTAACATTAGGGAAAAAAGACAAAGCTGACAAGTTTTGGACACAGGACCTTCTGAACCAGAGTCACAGCTGCTCACCACTACACCATATCAGCTCTGGGGACTTATTGATGCATTTGTAAATATATCATGCACTACAGGGATATAACTTTAGGGGAAAAAAACATCAGTGACAAATTTTGAACCCAGACCCATTTGAACTACATTCAGAGAGCAACATAACAGTAAGCCAACTGACCTGTGGAGTACAACAACTGTTGTTACAAACATATCCTGATTGTCAGTCACACACTACTCCTATAGATACTGACCCAAATCACGGTGTACTTGGGCTTTTGATGCAGACATAGAACCAGGACACAGACAAATAAAGGCTGTTGGATGTATGGGAGGCCTACAATATCTGGTAGAGCTGACAGCTGCACAGACTGCTGCTGAATATCCACAGTTTTGCCCCCTATTCATGGCAGGGTCCTCATAAGACATACTCTTTGTGCTCACATACTGGCAAGACAGTATAGATTGGAGTTACAAAAGCATGACAGACAGCTCAGTGTCACACATCATACCCATCAGAACACACATGTCCATGGTAATCCTGTGTTACACACTGTATGCATGCACATATATCTTACAAATGCACCTGACATAAGAATGACTTGGTAGCTCCATCTGTTACAATTCTGGCATCTGTCACATTCAGAAACTTACAGCCGTGGCCCACAGCCCAGTGTGTGGCATGACAACTATATGCATGTCAATACAACATAGGAATAATGGAGCCCTGCAATGTCTAGTAAAACTGGTTGGACCTACCGCAGCCACTGTCACCCACAGTGGCACATTAAAGCCGTGCAGGGTGGGACACATTTCACAATTATGAATATGTGTACTAAATGTTGCCTAACACTCTCTGGATTGCACTATTACATAACATATGCACCACAGGCACATGCCTCACTTAGACTGTTGTGGGTACCCTCAACCAGGCCATGTTGTGACACAACAGCTGACACTGCACCCTCACTGACAGTAATGTCTTGATTTCCCCAATGTCTTCACAATCCCCAGACTGACTCCTGGCCAGAATGCAGCAGCTGTGGCCTGCTGCACATGAATCAGTATGTCCAACTACCTGCTACAGACCTAACATTGTTCCCAAACACTTAGAGCAGAGCATCCACACAACAGCCAAACCTAAAGGGTTGGGATGGGGGTTGAGGTTTTAAGGGACATCTCTCAGTCTGCCCCTACACACATACACAGCTGATAGGCCAGCATCAACTGTAGCAGCATGCACAGTCAAATAGAAAAGGATCTATGACACTCACATCTGTCTGTCTCCTTACTCACCCCAACACACATTTACACAGTACACTGCTACAGAATCTGAAAGTCTGTTAACAATGGCCAGAAATGCATACCTCTCAAATGTAGATTTCCACAGAAAGCCCAGGTTTTTAGCTCATATTTTTGGCTTGTTACTCATAACATTTGTGGTTTTCTGCCAAATCACTAGGATGATATGAGGAATTAAGTCACTAAATAATGATATACATTTGAGTTTCAGACTTCAAATCCCTCAGAAAAATGTATGTCAAAACAAACCCTGTTACTCTAGCAAATTTCTAAGTTTATAAGAGCAATAATTAAAATCTGTCCCTATTTTTGGCCTTTTGTCCCCCCATTTTGTTGTGCTTGGTCCAGATTTCTTGTGCTAAGAGGTTGAGAGGTATGCAGACATAGCATCAAAACTCTGAACATAACACATCAATCTAAACAGTGGTCAGTATTTCTACTTACTCTCTGTGATGCTGTAGCTCCCACACCTCAATAATGTCCTTCTCACAGGCCAGGAAAAGGGGCAAGACCCACATGGAAGCCTTAATTATACCACTGTGTTGCCATGCCATTGGCTAATGGAAAGGCAACACAGCTGTTCTGGAAGCAATTAGCAAGTGGCAGACACAGACTGGTGCACAGGCCATCACCTGTTCATGAGCATTACCTATAAAAGGCAAGCTGCTGCCAGTGTTAAACAAACCTGACACTTTCTTCATGAAGACACACTGAGATTCTTTACAACACCTTTTGTGGATTTCTTCTGACTTTTGACAAAGAAGTAAAGCACTATACCAGGAATGTCATACAATTAAGCATGCAGTGGAATGCAGATGGGGAATGCAGTCATGGGAAATAGGATTTTAAACAGTAGGTCTCAACAACATTTCCTGGAATGACATGTTGTTGTTAGTCTGCTGTCCAGCACCTATGGCCATCCCTGATGGCTATGTCTGCAGTGACATAGATCACAGATCTGGCCCCTGAGTCACCCCAGCAAGGGCAGCTCACATATGACTACTACTGGATTGTCTGTTGTACAATACTGACTGTGACACTGTCAGCCCAGCTAACTAGGATGTTGTAAATGATCATGTCATTTCTGAATATTCATATGATACATGTGCTTATCTTACAAATGTAAGAGACCTATATATGTTATTTGGATATTAAACAACTGGTGCAGAAGTGTGTGTTGAACTGTATGTTATGTACTGAGTTCATACCTCTCAACTGTCCAGAGTTTTGCAGACTGACCACATGTTTGCCTCATATTTTATTAGTCATTTACTCATGCATTTGTGTTTTGTCTGGCAAATCCCTGGCAAATCATTAAAGACTTAAGTCATAAAATAACAGCACACATTTGAATGTCCAATGTCATATCCTTCCAAAAATTCATGCAAATGCAAAACCTGGTATTCTATCAACAGTCTAAGTGTGTAAGAGCACTATTTATAAAGTGTCACTATTTTTTGGCCTTTGTCCCTCCTTTATTTGTGCCTTTGTCCAGATGTCTTGCTCTAAGAGATTACTGGAAAAGAACAGAAATGTATATAACGTATTACCTGTACAAATGTATGTATTAAGAGTAGAAGCTGGATGCCTCAAACATACAGACATAAGTTGAAAAATGTCAAGTAAATAAGATGAACTTGTTTTACGAATGTGTTATCTCAGATTCAGTGCAGCAAGCATACATAAATGTCTACAGCTGTAGGTTTTTGTATTGTCTTGAAACATAAATAATTGCTAGGTTGAAAATGTAAAAGTGCTTAACTGTGTTATGACTTCCAGTTCTACACAAACATCAGAAAGATACGTATGTCTGATGCAGAGATGTTAAAATGTATGTTAGTTGCTGTTAGCCTGGGAAGTGAAGGCAGGTAACAAACACTGATGTAATCTCAGCTAACCCAGCATTAATGTTGATTATTATTTTCAGACCTGTGTCAGAGAAAGACTTTTGTATGTAGTATGCGTCTTTGTATCTGACAACATCCACTCATCTGCATTTGCCTTTCTAATAGTAACGAACTAGAGAAATGTAAAATTGTTTACATATAGATGGGAATATAGTATAGCGGTCTGATGTTTATGTGGACTGCATTGCTCAGAGTATCAGTCATCTCTGCAGTTAATGTTGATTTGAAGCCTTTTATTTAAGCTTTGATCACTTCTATTTTGTATCTTATTCTAGTATCACATTTGTTTTAAGTTTTTTGTTGTGTTGGAGTTTTACGACCCCCCCCTCCCACTCACCCAGTCCTTGTTGTGTTCTTAAATTTGGTGGCTTTTGAGTTGTCCACCCCTACTATAAATCTCATTTTGGGCACTCCTTCCAGTCCCATCCCATGCTTATTCTACTGAGTAGAGAGAGATTATTTCGGATGCCCCCCCCCCCCTGGTTTCCCAAGCTTATTGTGCTTCATCCCTTCCCACTTAACCTTAAAAAATTATTTTACTGTATATATTTGTGTTTCTTCCTACTTTATTACTTTATTTTGCTTTTGCTGCCTGTTCTTAAAAGTACTCAATTGCACTTATTCTGCTGCATTTATTATTGCTTATTAGTAGCCTGATTAAGTTGTTACTGTTATTCTAAACCTTTTGATTTAAGCACTTGGGCTTCAGGCCAATTATTTTACAGTAAGAAGGTTTGTGGTCTGCACTCTTGTGGCAGGAGAGGTAGCTTACATCCTTCTAAGTTGGGCTTTGCTGGTTGAAGGCTTAGTGTCTGTTATTCTAAAAGTGTCTTAGTTCTGGTTTATGCACTTGGGCTTCAGGCCAGTTATTTTACATTTAGATTTGTGGTCTGCACTTTTGTAGGAGGAAATGGTAGATTCTGCCTTTCTGATCTGAGAAATGCTGGTTAAAGGCTTATTGTGCCTGCTTATTTGAACTGTTTCTTTCTGAAATTGGTGTGCCTTGTTTGCTGTAGCATAAACTAGATTCAGACCTGCTGAATCTAGCTTTGTTTGTATACTTTGAGCACTAATACAGGCCGTCTTTTTTGGAGAGGGTTCCCCTGCACCCTAGTGGCAGGACTGTACAGTTAAAACTTGTCAGATTGAAGACTGCTGGAACAGGGTTCAGGTTTCACCTTTTTTATTGGTTAATTGGTTATTTTTTTTAAATCAGTTTGCTCTTGTTTGCTACTGTTAGATTTAAGTGTGTATCTGTTCTTCTGTGTCAAATTGGCCTAAACAGAGTTTAAATATCTTTAGCATACTCTGGTTACAGGTCTTGCTATATTCAAATTTGTTTGTGTGATCCCTGTGTTTCCTGCTACACCATCTTATGTTGGGCAGGGCGTAAGTAGTAAGTGAGTAAGTGAACTGATTGGAACTGGTCTGACATAGGGTTTGAGCTAAGAGCTGAGGGACAAGTGTTGGTTGGTCAGTTCCAGTGTTTCTATTTTACCTTTGTTTTGTGATATTTAAACCCAGCATTTGTGTGGGTTTGTGCTTGTTTGTCCATTGCACACTACTACTGTGCTGTTTTAATGCTTTGCAAGGTATCTCCATTGCAATTAATTCCCTTACCAGCACTCCTGTGTGAGTGAGGCCCTCGTCTGCAGCTACTGCATTGATTTTATCCAGCCATACTCACACTTATAGGTACTCTCCTCAGATAGTACCCATTCTACTATCCCTGACTTCTGCTCCACTGATTCTGATAACCATGGACAGACAATTTTCTGTGGTTTCTCCTGCTAGTCTGGTTGATATGGGTATCCTGAGACAGTGTAACAACAGTGTAACAACTGCCTTATGTACACAGACAACCCTCTACTACTACCACCGAAGAACACAATATGTGAGAGATCCAATCACATTAAGAACCTAGGATCCTTGCTACCTCAGTCAAAAGCCAGTACATAAATGACAGACCATGATGCTTTGCCAGAGATGGCCTTCATTTGTCTCGCTTGGGCTTTAGGCTTCTGGCAAAGGCTCTTTCCACCTCCATAGTGCTTTTTTTAGGCAAAGTCATGAGCACAATATTACAACATGAATAATTCATATAAATGAAATTTAAAGGTCATGGTGCTAAATGCTAGGAGTCTTAATATGAAATTGCACTCATTGCAAGCATTCCTTGCCTTGGAGGATGCTGACAATTCTGCAGTTCTTGAAATGTGGTTCAAAGCTGTGGAAAGCACCCCAAACTTACCAGGTTACTCATCCTACCATATTTTCAGACACCAAATGGAGGGCTACAAAGCCAAAGGAGGTAGAGTTTCAATATTTATCAAAAACATACACACCACCAGGCTGTTCAAATGGTATTATGCACAGGGGACACACCAAGTGCAGTTAACTGTTGACAAAACACATATTCATATCATAGCTAGCTACAGACCCCCAGCCATGACTCAGGACACCCACTCAACCTATCTGACTTACTTCAATCCATCAAGATTCAATCCTCTACCCTCATCCTGGGTGACTTTAACTACCCAACCATAGAGTGCAAGACCTATTCTAGCCCAAACATGAACCCTCAGAGATTCCTTGACTTTGTCAATGGCAATGCATTGGATAAGCTGGTCGACACCCCTATGAGAGGTAAAAAAATATCCTGCACCTGAGTCTAACCAACATGAGTAGCCACTGTAGCACTCCTACAGTGTCATCCTCCTTGGTAAGATCTGACCATAAAGCAATCTCTTTTGAAGTCACCATCTCCCCTGACCCCCCCCCCCACCTTGTCAGGGTCAAATAAAAAAACATTTCTAAAGCTGACTACAATCTCCTAAATGTAGGTATAAGCAGCTTCACAGCCACCATCCCTTCAGTTGGAATTAGCACTAATGTCCATGCCTACACCAAAAAAATATATAAGCACCTACATAGCTGTATGGACTCAGCAATACCTGACAGGACAAAATCATCTTCCTCAAAGAAGAATAAGCCTGTCTGGTAGACAGCAGCAATAAACAAACTCTATAATAGAAGGAAAAAATTGGTGCCCAGGGCCAAGAAGGAGCAGGTGCCAAGTTGAAAGCAATATCTCCTTTGTCTAAAGAAGCATATTTAGTCACTGGTTAAATCCTCTAAGGCTAACTTTGAGTCCAAATTGGCCACATCCACCAAGGACAATCACAAGAGCTTCTTCACATATGTCCACAATCTCAAAGGCAACACCCAAGTCTGCTCTGAACTGGTGGTCAATAACACCACATATACAAATGCTATAGCTATAGCCAACCTTCTGACAGACAGGTTCAGTGAAAACTTCACACGCTGCCCCCATCCAAACTCCAGGACATCCCCAGCACCTGCCCTCCTCTCCTCATCACCATGGAACAGGTCCTTAATGCCCTCAAAAAGGCAAAAAATAAAAATTCTTCATGGGACCCGATAACATCCTTGCCTGTATCCTACATGAACTCAGGCATGAGCTCTCAGCTCCATTAGACACCCTTTTCGACCACAGCCTGAGCACCGGCTTCATCCCAGCTGAGTGGAAGACAACCACTGCCATCCCTCTACACAAAGGCAGAGCGTCCACTGACTCAGGCAATTATAGACTCATCAGCCTAACTAGCTTGATCTGCAAAGTCATGGAATGCATTATCATGGACCTAATAAACAAGGACATTGGCAACCTCCAAACGCTTGACCCCACAAAGTTTGTTTTTTTCAATGGGAGATCATGCCTGTTAAACTTGGTCAACATCTTCAAAACACTCACCAAAGCCATGGATGAGGAGAAGACAGTGCACAGAGCTTATCTTGACCTAGCAAAGCCTTTGACACTATTCTTCACTTGAGCATAACACATAAAACCTCCCAACTAGGTATCACCCTGTATGTTACCAGATGGGTGTCTAACTGGCTCACCAATCGATCCCACTCAGTCAAAGTAGGGGAAGCCACTGCTAGTAGTAGACCCCTAATGACTCGTGTACCCCAAGGATTAGTCTCTGGGCCTCTACTATTTGGCATATACTTTTCTGAGGTGCAAGCAAAAACCAGTGGTCTGTGGTTGACCAAGTTTGCAGATGACTACAAGCTGGGTGCTGTCTTAAATTCCCTAGTTATGTGAACATCCTCCAAGAGGGCCTTACCCAAACTAATGACTGGTGCCAGAAGCATGGCCTCAAACTGAATTCCAAGAAATGTATCATTATCCCCTTTGGAGGAAATGCCATCCCCACTACTTATGACATTAATAACAATGTACGAAGCATGCAGTCAGTCATGAGGGACATGGACATCCATGTTGCCTCCATTGTACAAAAAGCTTTCTACATGGCCTACCTCATAAATAAGGGTTTGTCACCCAGGAATAAGAAGGTCATAAAAACCCTGTACTCTTCCCTTATCAGACCCATTATCGAGTACAATGCTCCCTTCAGCATGTACCTTGTCAAGCACATGCAGCAGTTGGAGAGACCACAGAGGTTCCTGACCAGGAAAATCCAGGGTCTGAAACCCCTATCCTATACTGATAGGCTAAAAGCCCTGTCCCACTACTCAGTCTCATACAGACTGCTCAGGGGTGACCTGTGTCTGGCATGTAAGGCCATTTCCAACCCAGTCTTGATGGAGTTGCTGCATATCTGTAAGACAAACTCTACTCAAGCAGCTCGCATGCAAGGACTTAAATTGGTCTGTAACATGAATATAACTGTTTAGCAGGATAGATTTGTGTCCCAAAGACTCACCTGTCTGTGGAATGGACTCCCTCTCCATGTCAAGCAGAGTACCTCTCTAGACCTCCTTAAGAGGAACCTGGATGACTGGATGGGAAACAGAACATACACCCATGGGATCCCACCTGTGTCTCTGCTGGACAAGGGAAGCAGGTGCTGACTTTGAAGGAACATGGGTAAAATTCCTGGCTAAGCTTATAAGGGCCTCCGGGCCAATAGCCTATTATCATTCCATGAACCTGTGAACCTATTACTTTAGATGCTTGCTGTATTTATTTCAGACTGTCCTGCAATGTTGTCTTAAATTATTCCCTGTGAGCCAGAATTCTGTAGTTACTGTATTGATTTAGTATTGTCGTATTCCTTTATTAGTTATTATTAAATATAGTTAAATCTTGTAATTGTGTCTGGTCTGTATAGAACTAAGTAATCTCTTAGAGTAGCACCAAACGAAATGATTAAGCTTTAAGTAGTTAATTGACTTTGTAAGTACCAGCCCAGAGAGTATTTAAACTGTGACTTTTTGTTTTATTTGATCTGAAAAAGTTTGTTTACTGGAATAAATGAAAAGCACTTAATCATTTAGTTTGGTGCTACTGCGTGGTTTCTTCTCTAATTTTGTTTTTCAGTAGTCTGTTCTTGCCTGTTCAGGTTATAATCTCTTAGAGTACTTGCATATGTATTTGGTGACAGTGTATATCCCACTGCAATTACCTTGGTCTTGGTCACACTTACCATTTGGCTTTTAGGCACATCACACAGTAGGATTTGTCTCTCTTTGGAAAGGGCCTTACAGCAGCTGATAAAGAGCTGGATTGTGGCAATCAGAACTACCTTTAAGTGTGGGCAAAAGGGGCCATAGCTAGTAAACCTGTGCCAGCCTTTCCCAGGAGTGTGCGTGTATGTGTGTGTGTGTGTGTGTGTGTGTGTGTGTGTGTGTGTGTGTGTGTGTGTGTGCGTGTGTGTGTGTGTGTGTGTGTGTGTGTGTGTGTGTGTGTGTGTGTGTGTGATTCATAAATCAAATCTCAAAGTGTGTGTGTCAGCTACTTGGGCAGGGACATGAAGCACTGGTCGGACACAGAGGGTGATGGATGTTTTCACTTGGCCGCACCATTGAGAGGGTCTACTTTAAGCTCTCGAGAGCAGTAAAACCCGAATCTGAATTGCGCAACATGGAAAGAGCGAATACATCGAACAAATGAAACCACGAAAGGGGAAATATCAAAATTGCATAGTTGGCCCATCTGCAGTATAGCTCAGTAAAGTAAGTGTGTGATAGTTACGGACCTTAGGGTTAGGGAGGGGTTAAGGTAAGTGCATAGGTAGGTAGTGTATGTAAGGTTTTGTGTAGGTAATGTATGTAAGGTTTAGTGTAGGATTTTGTTAAGTGTATGTTTGTGGAATATTTAGTTTGTTTGGGTATAGCTCTGTAGGGGAAGTGTGTGGTAGTTACAGACCTTAGGGTTAGGGAGGGGTTAAGGATAGTGCTTAGACAGTTGTGTATGTGGGGTTAGTGTAGGGTTAGCAGTAGGATTTTGGTGCTTTAATTTAGGATTAGAAGTAGGGATTTGGTTAGTGTATGTATGTGTTTTTTTTATTATGTTTGGGTAGGTAGTGTGTTGCAGGTGGTGGGTTGGCCAACTATGACAGTTCGAGGTTTACATTTTCCCCCTTTAGGATGTCTGACATACCCGCGGTTCACTATTTATGTGTTGCACGATTCAGATTCTGATTTTTTGTGTTTTGAGGGTATAAAGTAGTCCCCCACTGAGATGTTAACTGTATAGCTGTGCCAGTGAGGAGTCGTATTGGGGATATGGAGAGAGAGAGAGAGAGAGAGAGAAACCAGCCCCAGACTGACTGTGTGCTCTGAAGGGCAATTATACTTTACTGTATGTGCACTTGCCGTCCTCCCATTATGTATCTCCCTCACTGGTGGCAATGATGAGGGCTGAGGCTTCTTGAATACTGTGCCAGTGCAGGGGTGTCACACTGACAGTACGTACTGGTGGATACAGCTTACATATCACATCATGTACAATCATTGAGCCACTCTCAGTCTGCCAATGTCATACAGGATTATTTCACAGATTGTCCAGGTCTCCCTGACCATTCCTGACATACTCTGGCTAAGTCAGTTTGTAATCCACACCTGTATCTGATAGCTAACATACTTGGTGATGTCCTGCAGCAGGACAGAAGGTTATAGGTAGTAGTAGTGGGGGGATGCTGACTCTGGCTCAGCAACAATGCATACATACTGAGCATCCAACATAAATAAATGGATACAGTACCAGATATTCATGTAGCATTACTGTGTCCCCAGGGATCTGGCATGTCACAGACACATCCCCCAATTTCTGTGGACAACCATCACATATTGTTCAACTGGTGTGCACAAATACACATTTGTCTGGTGGGGGTCTACATCTATCAGGCACATGTACCCAGTCTGCAAACATCTGGGTACTGCAGATGTCAAACACCTATGAGGAGGTCAATTTCCACCACGTATAAACCATTATCTGTTATTATGTACCTCAGATGTTCCTGGAATGTTCACGTGCACCTGTAGTACAACTCACCTATTTGTCAGATGTAAGCTGGATGACATGGTACGGTAATGTTGCCTATAGGGGACACCCAGCAGTTGATGGCAGTGATGTGTGTGGACACATAATAACACAGTCTGTCACAGCAGTCAGGCCATCTTTGGTAGTTCTGTTACTATCTCAGGTTACTAGGCTATGGGCTCTGAGCAGCCATATGCCTAGGCCACATGTTAGCCCATGTGTATGCAAGGCAGCATCTGATGTCCCCATCCAGCAGGGACACAGGTGGTATCCCAAGGGTGTATGTGCTATTAACCATGCATTTGACCAGGTTACACCTGCAAAGGTTTGGGTAGCTACCCTGCCTGATGTGGAAAGGGTACACATTCCACCACAGCGTGATTGTGTGTGACACACATGTGAACTGCCAACAAGGCCAGTCCAGCTCACACACCAGGTTGAGGGCATGTGTGTGTGTGTGTGTGTGTGTGTGTGTGTGTGTGTGTGTGTGTGTGTGTGTGTGTTTGTGCATGTGTGTTAACAAAGTGGAGCATGACTTGCACTCATGCAGTAGTCCCATCAATGTGGAGTTTGTGATTGCCTTGCATGCCACAGTGAGGTCACTCCTGAGGATTATGTATGCCACCGGGTAGAGGGTTAGCCTTATAGCCTATAGGTGTATGGTAGATGTTTTATGGCCTGGTATTCCCTGGTAGGGAATCTTTGTGATGTCCACAGCTGCTGCATGTGCTGTGTGATGTGAATGATGAATGGACGATTATGCACATTAATGGTCCTCAGTGGGGGGAACATGAAATATCAGGATAAGGAGGAACTTGTGCTGTAATGCCAGTATGTTGACAATTCCTACACACATAATGTACTAATAGATGGCAGGGTATGATGTGTGTGTTAGCAGTGGATAATGCTAGCAAAAGTGGATGTGCAGGGTCAGTACATAAAGGTGGCCAATGTATGCAGTCCTGTGATGTGTTCCCCTGTTCATGCCTTTCAGGCAGGATGTACCACAGATGGAAACTGCCGTGCTCAGAAGCCAAGACTGTGGCAATCATCGATGCCTTCAGACTCCATCACAGGGTACTGTTGGGAAGGAGCCAGAAAAACCTGAAGGAATGCACTGCCCTGTGGGCAGAACTGGTAGTGACAGTCAACAATATGGGCCACCGAGACAGGAGCTATGAACAGGTCCATCACCATGCCAAAGACCTCATACACAATGTATGGCAAAGGGCTGCAGCTATGGCCAGGGACCATGCTAGGACAGGTGGAGGACATGCTACTCAAATACTGCTCACAGCCACTGAGGAGTTCCTTGCAAACCTTGGTGCAGCCACTGCCTCCCAGGAAACTATCACTACATATGTCATGGAGGTGGGTGTCACAGAGTCAACAGCC
This sequence comes from Protopterus annectens, assembly GCF_019279795.1. Taxonomy (NCBI): domain Eukaryota; kingdom Metazoa; phylum Chordata; order Ceratodontiformes; family Protopteridae; genus Protopterus; species Protopterus annectens. Next base: position 784,151,555 of record NC_056736.1, on the reverse strand, counting down.
GAGGAGTGTCTAGGTAAGGCCCAAGTGGGCATCATGTCAATATTGTAGCATGCATAGTGGCACCGTTTGCATACCTGGATGCATGTCAGGTCAAACTGCATTTGTGGGTGGGGTTTTGTAATGCACACAAGTGCACAGCTATTGTGAATGTCTGGAAATTGGTAGTATCACAGCTTGTACTGTACATGTTCATAAATGCACATATTATCCTGTACCAATGCCACGTGTGTGTGTGTGTGTGTGTGTGTGTGTGTGTGTGTGTGTGTGTGTGTGTGTGTGTGTGCTGACAATATTTCTCCCCCACAACTACATAGGTCCCTCTGGTGTGGTTGGTGAACAGCAACCTGAACCCAGTGACTGTCGAACTGTCTTATTGTGGCTCACCAGTAGCATTGGCATGTTAAGGGCAACCAGTTTTCCATGCACACAGCTGTTACACTTAGCCATATTGCAATATGTGCATGTTCACTTTTGGTGGGGTTAACTACAGTGCATCACATTGGTCATCACAGGACCCTATTCACAGGAGCTATAATGTATTGGCATGTAAGTTTGTGTAGGTGTTACCACTGTGCTATACAGCAGTACATTAGTATTGTGTACACGGGTGAACTGCGTGTTAGGTGAAGGTCCACACATACTCCCATTCCTCACGTATCTCAGAGGTGTATAGTATAGCAAAATTAACTGGACATAGCTGCACTGCATGTTGTTGAAGGCCTGTCCAAAGTGTGCCTGTTGTGGTGTGATTGTGTGTCATGCATGTCATCATTCAGAAAATGTGGTCTGTATAATGCCTTTGTGCCACCTCACCTGTGAGTGTGTGTGTGTGTGTGTGTGTGTGTGTGTGTGTGTGTGTGTGCGTGTGTGCGTGTGTGCGTGTGTGCATGTGTGTGCATGTGTGTGCATGTGTGTGTGTGTGTGTGTGTGTGTGTGTGTGTGTGTGTGTGTGTGTGTGTGTGTATCAGCAAACATTATAGTGCACATAGTAATTTACATATGTTGTCTTTCCCTCACAGGTGAACAAGGGAGGTGGGGTCTCTCCCCCTCACAACCTGATGTCAGTGTCTTATCAGACTCTGATGATGATGGTTGTCATAGTGAGGCATAGGTGGGGTTGTTGGGGGTGAATCTGTACCATTTGCTGGCATCCCACTTCCACCCACAATGTCCCTACACATGGTCAGTATGCCCACACATACCCAGTCTCCAGTAGCCACAGATATTGGACAGTTGGAGGGTGATGGCATTGAAGAGGCTAGTGTGGCATCTATGGCATCTGTGACTGTACACACTAGCCATAGCCAGAGAGCTGGTGAGGTCCCACACAGACAGATTGACAGGGGTGCACAAAGGAGGACTGCAGCTTATCCAGATCCTGTCAGAGGTGTCACAGCAGGTGTCACACAACATATGTTTTGGTCCAACATGGAGGCACAGGCACATTGTGAGTGGTACACCAGATGGATGCTCAGGGTCATGGGTTCAACACTTCCTGCCAGGCATGATGACCTCCACGGCATTGGTGATGCCATATGTCATTTTGCTGATGTCATGGATAGATGGTGGGATGAGACATTGTCAGCATTCAACCATGCAATGTCTGTGCTTGAACATGTGGTGGGAGTAGGGGGTTGGAACACGTAGATGTAGGTCAGCAACAATATCAGCTGAAAACCCATGTGGTCATGCGCATTCACACTTCCATACTGGCAATACCACCAGCACTACCAAAGGGAGGGTTCTGTCCACACCACAATATAGCAGGCCATGGGCACATAGTCCTGGCCATTCCCATGAGGGACATGTATCCAGCAGACAGCAGTAACCATCAGCAAGTATTACCATATCTGGCCTTAGGCCTAGTGGTGCCAGTGACACTCCTGGCAGAACCAGTTCTCATGTCCATGGCCAGAGATGGTGAATTGTACATCCTGTCATGTACAGTCCACGGCTGCCCATCATATCCTCTTGTAGAGCTAGCACATGGCTTGACTGTGTGCATACACACACACATACATCTCTATCACATGCAGGTCACCACCAGGCACACACACAGCTCCTCTCCATGACCCAGCTGAACACCACTCCTCCAAGCACACACACATGATGTCAACTGTATGGCCCAACCTAGGCCTTTTTGCAACCCCACACCACAGCCTGTGCATGTGATGATACCTGTGCCACATCCCTGTTATCCATACCATCGATGGAGGGACATGCTAATATGTGTGTGATGCACAGGATGAATGTATGCCAGTGTGTAGTGTAATAATGTTATGCCACATAAGGTGCTATCTGCTGGCAATTGTCATGGGTACACATCAAAGTGTATGTACCTTTCTGCCATGATGCATTATTGCTGTTAGTGCTGCTGACTGACTGCTGTCTTACATACCTTATTCTGTTTCTGTTCTAGGTGTCTGTGTGTGTACAGCCTGGGGAGCTGCTAGTATGACAGAATGGAAACACAGTGACCTTTTCATCACCATGGTATGGCTGTATATGCACATATTTACCTAGGTGCGTATGCATGCAACAGTGTGTGAGAGACAATGAGGGCAGACAGTGTAACCTTGCATGCATACCCCTTGATACAGCCAGCTAACCTTCATACATATCACCTGGGTGTTCCATAGGACCGCATGTTCATAGATACAGATGAGATTACTAGGGTACTGGCCTTTGGTCCCTCACAACCTTAGCCATTACTTTATCCCAACAGTATTATCAATCAGCACCTGTTGCCCCTGCCATTGCTGGATACAGGTTGAACCTCAGGAACAGATTTTTTTTTCCATCCACTCAACCTTGATGCAGTTGATGAGGGTATGCAACTGTGTTTGATATGTTTGTGGAGTGAAGTCCTGACACAGGGCAGCTTCTGGTAGCCAAACATGGCTCTTCAGCATGTCTTTTTCCTATCTCATATGGAAGCCAGGCCTCTCATGCCGGGAATGCACACAGAGTTAAACTTTCATACATGGGGCAGCTGTTGAAGGGCTGAGCACAATATTGCCATCTAGGCATGCCACAGACACCTGTGGACAACCTGACTGGTAACCAGTAGTGCAGTGCTTATTACAGGCTATCTGCATGGAACAAGTGTTGAGGGCCATGGCTGACCTTAGTGGGTTTTATCATAGACTTTACAGTTTTTTCAGATGTCTGCATAGGTTCATAGCAGACCAGCCACACTGCTAATGTATTGTTGTACTGATGCAGGACTATTCAGAGGTAATGCCCATCTTTTGTCTGGATATGATTCCCTTTAAATATGTGGTGAACCACATACAAGCAATTCCTGACCACTGCCACTATTTGTTGTCTGAATGCAACATTGCTACCATCCTGAGTACGCAGGACTGTCATCGCAGTCTGTGTGTTTATGGGCTTGGTGCTGATGTGGGAAATACCGGGGACATGTCCTTGCCATATGGCATGCTGACACTGTTGTCTGCGTTCAGCTTGAGGCCAGGACCTTGACACCATTCCATACCCACTGTATGGCCCATTGCAGTGTGTTAACAGCAGTTTGTGGCTCAATGACAGACTGCACACTACTTACAAACTTAACGGTTTATTGCTTGAGGCTAAAGATAGTTTTTGTTGTAGTACTGAAGGCATTGTGTATGCCCTAAAATGTCCTTGCAACAAGATCTACATTGGAGAAACAAAAAGACCATTTAAAATCAGGTTACTATAACATGTTAGGGACATAGTTAATAAGAGGGAGGAAAGTGCAATAGCTGTGCACTTTAATAAATTTCATAATGGCAATATTAATGGTTTGAAAGGTATGGTTTTGGAGAAAATCTATACATATTGTGATGAAAGTGAATTAAAAAATAAATTGCTTTTTAAAGAGTCCACTTATATTTTAAAGTTTGGTACTTTGTCCCCTAAGGGGTTATACAATTAAATTAATTGGAGTTTTTTTGTGTAATATTTTATTGAAAATGAGCTATTATGTTTAATTGTATAATTAATTGCATAAATGATAGGTGTATATAGGCAGGCAATTTTTTGTAAATGTTACACTCCTTGAAGGCTTGTGGAGCTGAGACTTCAGAGTGTGTTTTAAAATAAATTTCTTGTGGATTACAAGCTGTTGGTACTATTTTCTACTTTGGTGCTTTCTACAGTGTGGTGTTGCTGCACAATACTTACAGATGACACAGCCTTAGGCTGTACCTACGTATGTGGGTGGTGGCAGTTAGCATTCATGCCTATATAAATGTGGGTAATTGGGGGAAGCAGGTAGTCACAGGTCCTTCATATGTCTACATATTTGCACACATAGGTGACACAGATTGTGGTTGCCACCTTATCAAATGTGGTCTGTGGGACACGTCTTGTAGTAACATGACAGTTGGCAGGACATACCATACCCATGGCAATTGCAACACATAGGACTTCCTTTGGTTTGCTGCTATGACACCTTATTTGTGTGACAATACCTTAGCTTATGCTATGTGTTATAACATTAAGTGCTTCTGATGTGCAATAACTGATCTATGCAATTATTAGACAAGTGTATGAAATGTTTGTTGCCCTACACTCTAGGGACCTCTTTATTGTTTCAGTTGTTGTCGCAGGTCACACATCGCCAAACATGGACTGCAACCTGCAGGGTGGTACAGATGGTGGCCATACCTGTGACCTATACATAAGTCTGCAGATTGTCTAGATGGTTGACACATTTTGTACTCCCATTTGTCATAACATTATAGTTTTCTGGCAAACTGTTGGAAAATTATGACACACACACACACACACACACACACACACACACACACACACACGCACACACACACATAGCTGTATAGGTGGCTGTATTGAGATTCACCCCTACCTACCTACTTGCATGTACTATAGTGATGCCTACTTATCGTATGCACCATGGAGCTTATATGCCTAGAAAGTGTCCAACAGTGGATCTAAGGTTGATGACATGAACAGGCCCTGTAACGTAATGCAATGTGGGGGGGGGGGCACCAGGGTGGAACAAGCCTCAAAATGGTATAATCAACACACAGGGGATATGGGTCTCACACACACACACACACACACACACACACACACACACATGCACACACACAGTATTATTATAGTTTCCAGTATTGGGATTAGAGCCTCTACCTATCTAGTTACATATATTATAGTACTATTACGCTATTGCATGTAAAACAGATCTTATAGGGCTGAAGAGTGTCCAAAGGTACTTCTAAAGTGAATGACATCAGGAGGCAATAGTAGAGCAATGGAAAATGTACTGGGTGGTGAAGGCCTGAACATACTTTAACCTACACACACACACACACACACACACACACACACACACACACACACACACACACACACAGAGTCACATACAGTTGCTGGTATTGCGATTAGAACCTCTACCTATCTAGTTAAATGTACTATAGTGCTAGGTAGTAATCACATGCACCAGTGAGCTTATATGGCTGACGACTGTCCAAAGGTTCTTCTAAGGTGGATGACATCAGCAAGCCTTGTAAATTAGGGCAGTTTTGAAGTTTACTTGGTGGAAAAGGCCTCAAAATATTTTAACCTACAAACAAACACACACACACACACACACACACACACACACACACACACACACACACACACACACACACACACAGCAGGTGAGGTGAGATTACAACCCCTACCTGACTACTATTACACAATGGAGGTCACCTTCATACTGGCACATGTCAGTGGTTACTATCGGTGTGCAACTGTCTGCATGAGAACTTCAGTCTAGGCCTTTCAGGGTGTCTCTATGTCTATGCTTCTCTCTCTCTCTCTCTCTCTATATATATATATATATATATATATATATATATATATATATATATATATCCATCTCTGTCTGTCTCTCCCTTCCCCTGTCTCTGGCCTATCTATCATTGATATAAAATTTCCAAGTGTGTTCTCTAATGGGGCTGAGTATGTGGGAAAAATCAGATAGAAGGATGTTTGCATACTTTTTACTGGTGTGCTGCAGATGCAGCCTGTGTGATTGGCTATGATACATTTCATCTGCCAGCTACATTATTGAGGGGTTTGAATGGTGCATTGTGAGTGGCAGTGGCCTTATTAGTCATTTATACTTGATTGCCTTTTGTCTGCTATTTCCTTTTATTTTTTTTTCAATTTCCTCTAGTTTTAAGCCCCGCAGCACTCTGCACAAATCTGTGGATCTGGTGTAACCATTGCTGAGCAGAAAGGGCCCTCCCCTGGGCACACACACGTTCAGCATTTCTCTAACCAGCTATGCACAGCTTAGCAGCCTAAGATACACCCCTGTGCCTAGCTAAATGCTGACAGGAGCTGCTGAGCTCCAATGTGCTTTCACAAAACCTGACACACCCCTTTTTCATGTCAGCTGCCTCTTCTGCCTACACCACTATGTTGTAGCCCCATACATGATTATGTGCCTGCAAACACAGTGATGCATTTTGCTATTTAGTAAACTTAGCTCATTTACATACACCCAATTGTGTTTACCCTAGTTACAGCACTGCATGAGAGCCTGTTTCCTTAGCAACCGCTATAACCTGCCATTTTATGAGTCTGCATGCTGGCCAATATAATGGGGACATCCATTTTACCTTTAATACTCCCCTTTTACTATTTTAATTCTATTCTTTGAAAAATTGCATGTTTGCATGCCACTATGCTCTGCTTAACAATGGCATATGTGCTATTAAATACCTTGGATTTTTCACATTTTGCATCAGATGTACATGCCAATGGCCATAGTTTTGGCCATTGGCATTCCTAATGCATCTAATACATGCTTTACTTTTAGATGTCACAGCCCCATTTTTTTTGCAGTCCAGTACACAGTTACTTATCATATACATTTTTACTGCCACCACGGCTCCCACACAGATCCCCGTCTGCTTCCTGGATCAGTACATCACCTCATTTGCATGGTTTTCACCAGCAAATGAGGTGATTTACATCCCACAATCGCATCTGTGGCAGCATACTGCTGGGAGACTCTTGCACTCCCTTAGTCTTGTTTCCTGGATGGCTCCACCTCCGAACTCCATGTTCAGGCCACACCTCTATGTAGAATAGCTCCATGTAGGCTTTACTGAATTACCCCCATGGTCTTTTCCATAAACACTGCAATATATTATAATGCACACAAATTCCAAATTATATTTTTTCAAAATTTTCATAAACATATTGTCACATCTTGAAAACTATACAACCTACACATCTATTGTTAGTTAATTTTGTTAACCAGACATAAACTTTCACATGACAACAAGAAAGTTCTCTATAAGTTCATGTTTATTGAGATATTTACAGAAATATGAAAATATTCCAAAACAGGATGAAACCCATTCAAGTGAATGAGATGACTAAACTAAATTTATTTTCTGTGTTGTGGTGTATTATTTGCTTAAATATGAACCATGTTTGATTGTATAGTTAGCAGTACAAATAATATTCGATATCTATCAAGATGTGCAATTTACAGTGCAAATATTAAACACAATTTTCTTCAGCAAAATATAATGTTTCACTTAATGACATGCAACAGTTTGTAAGTCACTTTGTTTTTGAAACATTAAGTATATATGGAAATATTGCTTATTTTCATAATTGCTAACACACAACTAGTAATCTTTCCAGTATAGTGTGATATAAACCATCATTGATAGTGAACTGTCCTGTCTCCATGACTGGTGTTTCATTCCAGTCACATCAATAAAATGTAGGTCTCTCAGTTATGTGAATATGAACATAAATATGAAAATAGGAATAATAAGTGTCAAAGATACATTTCTCCACTACAGGACATCCTAGACTAACATTCTTAGTGTCATTTTGTTGATAACTCCTTGACCTTTCTAATATTGCCTATTATTAGCTGGTAAGTCTCTTAGTTAAAGAAGCCAGACCCAAAACAACGTTCTGGATGGCATAAGGAGGTAAAGGTATGACCTGGAAGTACACAAGGTGTTTTAGGTTTCAGTGAGTTAAATCAGTTAGTAAATGGCAATGTTAAAACTGTCTCAGAAACAACGTCTCTCTTGGCCTTAGTGAAGAGTGTTTTCTGAATGTATTCTGCTATTGCTGGGATCATTTTAATGGCAATGTTAAAGCTGTCTCAGCAACAACTTCGATCTTGGCCTTGGTGAAGTGTGTTCTCTGAATGTATTCTGCTATTACTGGGATCATTTTAAGCCAAACAACGCACTCACTTGTTTTACCATTTTTGATGCCCTGCCTGTGAAAAAGTTCTATATTTGTCTCACTTGTTCATTTACCGTGGAAGTTAAACCTCAGTGTCTCACATCATTCAGTGGGCAACCTTCATTTACCGTGGAAACATTATTTTTTTTCTTTTCATAAATCAGATAAATCTCATCCTTTTGCTCATATTCACAAGCATACTATAAACTTTATTTTTACATCATTACAAAAGCCATTGGAAATATTCTGAAATTATATAATGTTTCTCAATAAACAATTCAGTCCATACATTTCCAAGTGCTCCTTCTAAGTAAATACGCTCCATTCCAGTTCACATTTTAAACTAGTGGGATACAGTGTTTTTTATTAATTATATTTCAAAACAAATGTAACTTTAAAACATTTTAGACTAGTTTCTATCATTCTCTAAATTACAGATACATTCTATATAAAATGAAAAACAATAAACCTCAAAATTAATAAAATATGAATCACAAGCCTGTAGAAAGTGAACTGATACCTCACTCATAACCATAATCATATTTTTTGTTAATGCTGTATAATTTTTTGAGGGGGCTACAAGTACATTAAGCAACATATACCACCCTCTTACACAAAAAAAAGTTATGTGATTCTTAATCTCAAATTTAACAGCATTAATAAACACTTCAGAATTTTTTACAACATTCCCACATACCTAATAATAAGTAAATATGAAGGACTCACCAACTATATCCTCTCTTTGTTTTCAAGTATACTGGCTAACATATCTGAAAGGTTTTTGACTCTCACATATGCCTCCACTTCTTTCCTCATTGTATTAGATAGCTTCTTTGAAATGTTTTGTTTGTTAAATAGGAAAGTCCCCTGGACACCATTTCCATTTTGAGGCATGAGTTGGGACTATGACACCGTTTGGGTAAGTGATTTGTGTACTGTTCTACAGCAGGCAAAATGTGGTTGAGATAATCAGCACCTGGACTAAAGAAAGCAGCTCATCGCCATAATCCTCTTCCCTACATATCAGACATCATTAAACATGGTCACAGAAAATACATCCTTATCTTATTTTCTTTCCCTTCATTCTCTTATGATCACAACTCATCTCATAACTTGTGTATCATTGTCTTCATCATATCTCTATTGCACCCTTTGTAAATCTTCCAGAATGCCAATTGGTCAGTAATTTATCTCCGCATTTCTTACTGGGTATCTGAAAAGTAATACATCAGACACTGCTGTTTCTTTGATAATGAAAAAAGAGAAACTTCCAACTAAATCACAATATAAAAGGAAAGCTGTTAAGTTTTAAGCTCAAAAAAATAAATGTTACTAAAATAATTATAAATGTATGTATTTATTTTTTATTGTGAAGACTGAAACTGCTAGCAATTGTTATATTAATAGTTTGCTTTTCTGAGTTGAAAGTTTATTGACTTTAATTTTTAAATGTGATTTAGTCAACAATTTTCTGAAAGTCCTCCTCTCTTGTTCCTTATACAGTCTGGTTCCCCATCTGAAGATCCATGATTAAATGGGTAAGAGTTCCCATTGCATGAAAAATGTGTTAAATGCTGTGTGATTTCTGTAATGTCTACTAAAAGAATATCTAGCTACCTGCTCTTCTGATTCAACATTAAATTATATAAACTAAAATTATGTTCTAGAACAATATTTAAATAGTGAAAAAATCTGGTGGTTTCCCCTTACATATACAAATATTTAAGTAATAGCCATTAAAAAAATGACTATAACCTCCCACAGGAAAAAAAAAGATCTGTAAATACACGAGCATATGGGCATATACAAGGTTATATAAGAAACCCATGGTTGCACCTATTTTTGTAACTAATACTGTTCTTAATCATTCTGAACAAACAGACACATAAAAAAATGTGATTTTGAATGGTAGAAACTCATATGGTATGAATATGCTCTGCACATTTGAGTAATGGATATATCTGCTGCCAAGAGTTTCTGTGTTTGGAACTACATAGGTATAATTCTTAGTGGACATATAGCTTTAATGCAAACATCTAGCAGTTTTTATTCCTCAAGGAAACTTGTCAGAAAACTGGAAGCTATGGATCCAGAAATTATATTTATTCCTCACTTTGAGATTATTAAATTGACTAAATTGTCTGAAAAGGTTGAGAGTTGCATTTCTGTTTGATGCTGATAAAGACATCATAAACAATATACAAATAAACAATATACGTATAAACAATATACGGTCCTTAATAGACTGCTTATTTTTCTGATTTAAATACTAGAGGTCAGATTCTGAATTTGGTGAATTGTGTGATCCTCCAATATGACAAAGAATAATTTGTTGTGCAAGTAATGATGCAGCAGTAGGCAAGGAATTAAAAGATAGAGACTTGGTTTTATCAAAACCTGTGGGCATGTGTAGAGTAAGTGAAATTAATAATACCGCCAGTAGTAACTGGTCTGGCAGTTAGAACAGGGTGTTCAAGCTATGAGCTCTTAACAAGCCCCTTTCTGTAATCCAGGGATTGATTGCTTTGGATTTAATTTTCTTACTGTGTGACTTTGAGCAAGCCACATTAATAGACAGTATTCATGGGTCACCCCTGAAAAGGAATGCTTGTATCCAATGAGCTTATGTGGTTAACAAATAAATACAAATAATTTAATAATTAATTGGGAAAATGAGTGCATGTAAAATAAAATGTGAGCAAAATAATAAGTTAAAATTTAGAAGTAAAGACAGGATGTATTTAAAATGAAGTGGGTAAGAAAAAGAAGGCATTAGAGATAAACAAATGAACATGCACTTTTAGTTCAATCATGCAGTAAATGCTGTTATGAAAAAGACAGTCATCACTGTGTGTTTTGAAAGTTTTGAAAAATCTGTGCTGCAAAAGGACCTTTATTGGAAATCTGTCTATTCACAGAGTAAATATCTGTTTCTGTCAATATGTTGCATGTTTTAATATTTTCTCTACATTTGTGACATTTCACTTCTCGAATTGTATAAAGCAGTTCATTATTTAAAGTTTCAGTCTAAGATTAGCTAGGGCTAAAAGAGAACTTCTGCAGTTAATTGAGGCTGAGTGTAGACTAGCCAGGTCTGCCACAACAGGTTGAATTTAATACTAAGCAGTTACCTTGCTTTTCCTTTACAATTTGCCTAGAGTAATAAACAGATTGAATTGAACAACTATCTTTTGTAGTGGAAAAAATATTTTGATCATGAAAAACTGTTTGTAGCAGGCTTTTAGGATTGTTTTAGATACCTTTTTCATCCAGTTGAAATTTGTAAAGAGAAGTTTAACTTTCTACTAAAGAAACACTAGCATATTGTTAAAAGACAAGTATGACTGATTAAGTAAGGTAACCCCACAATTACCCTACCCATTTCTGTTGAGGTCTGATTGTCATATAAACTTTGCCTGAAAGTCATTTTATGTATGCTAGGAGGATATTTATTTGGAAACTTTGGAAGCTTATATGGAAAACAGCAATAGTCACTCCTGGTCCAAAAATACTCAAGCCAACTATTGTTCACAATACCATCCTATCCTATTATTTCGCACCTTAGATAAATACTAGAAAATATCTACATAAATACTGGTTATTTATATTAATACAATCTTCTATCCAGTAAGCCACATGGATTTTGGTTTAGACTCAGCACCAGAACATTTGTCTAGTACCTAACAGATGATATCCTATCCAATGTGAAGAAAGGCAACCTGACAGGAAATGTATTCATTGACCTCACAAATGCCTTTGATCTCATTGATCATAATTTGCTGTTTGACAAATTATCTGAAATAAGCATTTGTGACAATGCAAAATCTTGGTTTGTAGACTTCATTATCAACAGATACTTCAAGGTGACAGTAGGCACCACCACCTCTGAACCAGCTCCTCTTGTGAAAGGAGTCCCCATGGTTCCACTTTAGCCCCACTGCTTTTTTCCATATTTAACAACAAACTCCCATCTGATCACCCTCAGATGCCTCTAATTCTTTATGTAGTTTACATGGCCATCTAAAAGTCAAATAAATCCCACTGTATTATATAAACTCAGGTACAAAATGAACTCCAAACTCTCAACCAGTGGCTAATAGGCCGGAAACTTATGATCATTCCCTCAGAAACAAAAGCAATGCTATTTCGAACCACCACAAAACTAGACAAAAGCACCCAACTTCTTAAATATTAAACATGTTAGCAATTTCACCGTATAAGCTATCACATCCTTCAAATAGTTTGACATTTGACTAGACCAATCTCTAACTTTCAACTACAGATTCAAAACAAATGAAAAAAGATTAACACACTACTGTTCTGGGCAAACAAGCTATTGCCTCTTCTGACCAAGCCAGCCAAAGCTACCGTAAGCAACAAAATACTCTTATCCCATCACAAATCTGGACTATCCATAACAAAGGCATCCTCAAAGAAAAATGCCACCACCTTGCAAACCATCTGCCAGATCATTACTAACTCCCCCATTAATGAACACCACTGCATAGCTCTCACCAAAGTT